>NW_028161494.1:0-136520 GCF_964263955.1 Coregonus lavaretus | reverse complement strand
TTTTACACAACATACTCTTTTGGTACATATTTATTGAGATAATTGATTACAACATATGTTGGTGATTAACACAGAGAGAGGTTTTTTTTTTCTGTCATCAATAGAATGCATTAGCCATTAGGCTGGCTCACTACAATTGTAACATGGCATCTCAGGTGTCAGGATGAAGCATTTTCTCACAAAAAGAGGACTCAAGCAAACTATCTCTCTTCAACAGTTTCACTAGTCATGTTAGGTCTCCTTAAAATGTCACATTCATACACAAGTAATTTGAAAATAAGTTATACTACTGAAACACATTCACAATAAGTTATATTACAACCTACCTCTGAAGTAAGCAGTGTGTTCTCTCACTAATGAAATAGGACATTAATAATCTGTCAGTGGTTAGTTGAATCAGTCTCTTTGCACTGTTCAGTTTGTCTGTGCAACAGGTAACCTTCCAGAATCGGAATCTTGTGATGTCACAATGGAGTCCCCATTGCCATGGTTACCCACCGCAGCTTTCATGTGTAATCAAATGCTGGCACAATTTAGTTTATTTATTTTCTATTTTTTTGTACCTATGCAGCACAGTCATACCTAATATATACAATTAATCCATATAACCTAATTTTTTATTAAAATATAATGCTGTAACTCATATTAAATGGTTGACCATTCAAACGACATGTGTTTTGCCTAATTAAAAGTCAATTTGTTTTAGATATCATAACTAGCAGTCAGGCTTACTTAGGTTGTTTGTTCGATCTCAGCCTACCACTAATGTCAATATTTGTCATTATCATCATCATCAATGAAATACATAGGCTACCTTACTACAGTAAAACAAGTCTTCCATAGGATATGTCACCTCAGTAACAAAGTTCCAAAAAAGAAATGAGGGTTCAAGAAAACATCTCTCTTCAATGGCCTCAGCTATTAGCCATATGATCAACAAGGTCAAATGCAGCACTAAAATCAAGAAGTAGCTCATCCACAAGTTTATCTTGGTCAAGTGACCTGAGCCATTGATCGATTAAATCAACCAGAGCTGTTGCAGTCGAGTGATCCTTACGGTATCTTTACGGTATGCATGCTCATAGAGGAATTAAATTAGCTGGATGTGTAATTATATAGGCCCAAAAAATGTAATTGAAGAGTAGTTGTCATTGATGTTTAGCATTTAAGTTTAATCAATTATTAAATAAGGAAATCAATATCAGCTGACTATAGAACAGTATTGTTTAAAATTATGTTTGAACATTTTCTTATCCATGTCTTTCCAGATTATATAACCAAACAGACAACCTTTGTTGCTCAAGAGCGTCACACATTCCTCCATTCATTCTCTATCATATTCCCCTACATCATATTCCTCTATCATATTCCCTCCATCATATTCCCTCTATCATATTCCCTCTATTATTTTCCCTCTATTATATACCTCTCCATCATATTCCACTCCAACATAATACTCGCTATCATATTCCTCTTTATTTGTACAGGGAATCCCAATTGAGACCAGTGTCTCTTTCTCAATGGTGCCCTGTGTTATATCAATTAACAGTCCAAACAGCTTAAACAGATAAAATTACATTCAGAGCAGAAAATATATAGAGCAAAATTATTAGACTTGAACACATACATTTCACAATGAACAGGTCTTGTATTCAACCAGTTGAGCTGACAACCATTTTGCACTGTTTCACTAGGCCTTTAGTCATCAATCTAGCAAGAGGGCAATATTTTATTAATGTAGTGGTGTCCCTCCCCCCAGGAAGCTATGACCTTTAGCTTTCACCTGGAATTGTTCATTTATGTCTAAGAAAAAAAAAAAAACTTTTCAAACCATATGATCTAGTACACAAGAAAAGTATAATACAACCTTCTTTACTACTTTGCCAAACATTTCATGACATTAGTGATAGTCAAAATCTGTAAAATTTGTGAATGTCTAAATTAACATTTGGGCCATTTAACCAGTGTGCATCCCTGCTATAGACAATGGGAGAAGGGCTATGTAAAGGTCTCAATTTTGTCGTTCTGAACAAATGTTTGACTTCCACACAAAATTACTTCTTGACTTATTTTGGGTTTAAGGAAGTGTGTAGGTCGCATTCTTTATAGTAAAGCTATGAAATATATGTATTTAGCTCTGCCTGCTCGAGACAAATTCAGTGATTGCTTTGCCATGTCTGTGCCGTGAAGCCTTCAAGCTGGATAAATGTTTTTCCTGGAATGCCCCTTTGACTTAACGTTGCAGTTAAGTGATATAAATGGATGTAATGATGCAGCCGACCACCAGAGTGAGGCAAATTTTATTTTTTTATTTTTTTATTAAATTTTTATTTAACCTTTATTTAACCAGGTAAGCCAGTTGAGAACAGGTTCTCATTTACAACTGCGACCTGGCCAAGATAAAGCAAGTAGTGCAATAAAAACAACACAGAGTTACATATGGGTAAAAAAAAAACATAGAGTCAGAAATACAACAGAAAATATATATACAGTGTGTGCAAATGTAGCAAGTTATGGAGGTAAGGCAATAAATAGGCTATAGTGCAGAATAATTACAATAGTATTTACACTGGAATGCTAGATGTGCAAGAGATGATGTGCAAATAGAGATACTGGGGTGCAAAAGAGCAAAATAAATAACAATATAGGGATGAGGTAGTTGGGTGGGCTAATTTCAGATGGGCTGTGTACAGGTGCAGTGATCGGTAAGGTGCTCTGACAACTGATGCTTAAAGTTATTGAGGGAGATAAGAGTCTCCAGCTTCAGAGATTTTTGCAATTCGTTCCAGTCATTGGCAGCAGAGAACTGGAAGGAATGGCGGCCAAAGGAGGTGTTGGCTTTGGGAATGACCAGTGAGATATACCTGCTGGAGCGCAGACTACGGGTGGGTGCTGCTATGGTGACCAATGAGCTAAGATAAGGCGGGGATTTGCCTAGCAGTGATTTATAGATGGCCTGGAGCCAGTGGGTTTGACGACGAACATGTAGTGAGGACCAGCCAACAAGAGCGTACAGGTCACAGTGGTGGGTAGTGTATGGGGCTTTGGAGACAAAACGGATGGCACTGTGATAGACTACATCCAATTTGCTGAGTAGAGTGTTGGAGGCTATTTTGTAAATGACATCGCCGAAGTCAAGGATCGGTAGGATAGTCAGTTTTACGAGGGCATGTTTGGCAGCATGAGTGAAGGAGGCTTTGTTGCGAAATAGGAAGCCGATTCTAGATTTGACTTTGGATTGGAGATTCTTTATGTGAGTCTGGAAGTTGAGTTTACTGTCTAACCAGACACCTAGATATTTGTAGTTGTCCACATACTCTAGGTCAGACCCGTCGAGAGTGGTGATTCTAGTCGGGTGGGCGGGTGCTAGCAGCGTTCGATTGAAAAGCATGCATTTAGTTTTACTAGTGTTTAAGAGCAGTTGAAGGCTACTGAAGGATTGTTGTATGGCATTGAAGCTCGTTTGGAGGTTTGTTAACACAGTGTCCAATGAAGGGCCAGATGTATACAAAATGGTGTCGTCTGCGTAGAGGTGGATCTGAGAGTCACCAGCAGCAAGAGCGACATCATTGATATACACGGAGAAAAGTGTCGGCCCAAGAATTGAACCCTGTGGCACCCCCATAGAGACTGCCATAGGTCCAGACAACATGCCTTCCGATTTGACACACTGAACTCTATCTGAGAAGTAGTTGGTGAACCAGGCGAGGCAGTCATTTGAGAAACCAAGGCTATTTAGTCTGCCAATAAGAATGCGGTGGTTGACAGAGTCGAAAGCCTTGGCCAGGTCGATGAAGACGGCTGCACAGTACTGTCTATTATCAATCGTGGTTATAATATCGTTTAGGACCTTGAGCGTGGCTGAAGTGCACCCGTGACCAGCTCGGAAACCGGATTGCATAGCGGAGAAGGTACGGTGGTATTCGAAATGGTCGATGATCTGTTTGTTAACTTGGCTTTCGAATACTTTCGAAAGGCAGGGCAGGATGGATATAGGTCTGTAGCAGTTTGGATCTAGAGTGTCACCCCCTTTGAAGAGGGGGATGACCGCGGCAGCTTTCCAATCTCTGGGGATCTCAGACGTTATGAAAGAGAGGTTGAACAAACTAGTAATAGGGGTTGCGACAATTTTGGCGGCTAGTTTTAGAAAGAAAGGGTCCAGATTGTCTAGCCCAGCTGATTTGTAGGGGTCCAGATTTTGCAGCGCTTTCAAAACATCAGCTGTCTGAATTTGTGTGAAGGAGAAGCGGGGGGGGGGGCATGGGCAAGTTGCAGCAGAGGGTGCAGAGTTGGTGGCCGGGTTAGTGGTAGCCAGATGGAAAGCATGGCCAGCTGTAGCAAAATGCTTGTTGAAATTCTCGATTATTGTAGATTTATCGGTGGTGATAGTGTTTCCTAGCCTCAGTGCAGTGGGCAGCTGGGAGGAAGTGCTCTTATTCTCCATGGACTTTACAGTGTCCCAAAACTTTTTGGAGTTAGTGCTACAGGATGCAAATTTCTGTTTGAAAAAGTTAGCCTTTGCTTTCCTGACTGCTTGTGTATATTGGTTCCTAACTTCCCTGAAAAGTTGCATATCGCGGGGGCTATTTGATGCTAATGCTGTACGCCACAGGATGTTTTTGTGCTGGTCAAGGGCAGTCAAGTCTGAGGAGAACCAGGGGCTATATCGGTTCTTAGTTCTGTCTTTTTTGAATGGGGCATGTTTATTTAAGATTGAGAGGAAATTACTTTTAAGGAACAACCAGGCATCCTCTACTGACGGAATGAGATCTATATCCATCCAGGATACCTGGGCCAGGTCAATTAGGAAGGCTTCCTCGGTAAAGTGTTTTAGGGAGCGTTTGACAGTGATGAGGGGTGGTCGTTTGACCGCGGACCCGTTACGGACGCAGGCAATAAGGCAGTGATCGCTGAGATCCTGGTTGAAGACAGCTGAGGTGTATTTAGAGGGTATGTTAGTCAGGATGATATCTATGAGGGTACCCATGTTTAAGGATTTAGGGTTGTACCTGGTAGGTTCGTTGATAATTTGCGTGAGGTTGAGGGCATCAAGCTTGGATTGTAGGATGGCTGGGGTATTAAGCATGTCCCAATTTAGGTCACCAAGCAGTACAAACTCTGAGGATAAATGGGGGGCAATCAGTTCACATATGGTGTCCAGGGCACAGCTGGGGGCTGAGGGGGGTCTGTAGCAAGCGGCAACAGTGAGAGACTTATTTCTGGAAAGGTGGATTTTTAGAAGTAGAAGCTCAAACTGTTTGGGCACAGACCTGGATAGTATGATAGAGCTCTGCAGGCTATCTCTGCAAATACAAGTTTATTCGACAGAGGACGTTTACGGGGTTCTCGGAAGGTCTGGATGGATGTCTTCTGAAATATAAAACGGTTGGGAAATCAATCAAATAAGTCATGTAAACATTTACATATTTTTTTACAGAAATTCTAGCGCCCAATTTCAGGGACTGTCAGCCTAAGAGATTTTCAGTCTTAAAGTGATCTAATGAAACAAATCCTCTCTGTCACATTCCTCTCAATATATTCCCTCTATCATATTCCCCTCTATCCTAATCCCTCTATCATATTCCTCTCAATCATATTCCTCTCCACCCACTCCTCCTCCTTCCTCCTCTCCCTCATCTCAGTGCAGCCCTTCTCCATCCACTAGAGCAGGAAGTCTCTGGTCTCAGTGAGGTCCAGCTCAAACCGAAGAGAGGCCGTTTTAACTCTCTTCACCTTTAGCTGTTCCTCCAGCCTGGCAAGTAATATCTCATTGTCAACCAAGCAACCTAATCTGGACTTTGAGATGATCTGACGTCTCTTTTGCTTGAGACATTTCTCTTTGCTGCTCATCTCTTGAGTATTCCAGCACACTAATGTCCTTCTTGAAGTAGCATAAATCTGAGGCTACCTCTTTTTTCAGATCCTCATGTGCTTCTCTTATAGGTTTGAATGTGTGTCCTCTGTCGTCTCACCCATCTCTGCAGATCACAGAGATCAGCTTACTGTCCGTCTCACAGAACAGCTTCAGAGCCTCTCCATGTTCACGACATTCATCTCTCTACTGTTTCCTCTCTCGGCTGTAGCTCTCTGTCTTTTAGCATCTTCCTCCAGTTTCAGCTGGTAGGCCACGTTCCTGATCAGTCTGTTGATCTGGAAGATTCTGTCTCTGACCAGAGCCCTGCCCACTTGACAGAGTTGGTGTCCAGCATTCAGGCTGTCTTGGAGGCATCTCTTGCAGAAGGTGTGCTGATAGCTTAGAGACACAGGCTCAGTGTAGATGTTTGTGCAGATGGAACAGCACAGGTGGTCTGCCAGGTCAGAGGAAGATGTGGCCATAATGACTGTGCTCATGCTCAGTGTGTGAGAGACAAAGAGGCAGTGTCCAAATACCCATATTAGAGTAATAAATAGTATGTAAAAACATTTAGTTTTATAGTATGTGAAATTTAGAAACTATGCCGCGTTCACATGCTAGTCGGACCTAGGAAACTCTGAAATGTCCGACTTGCTGTTCGTTGAATGCGGCACGTGTATAAATACAACCAGTAAGCAAGTCTGACATTTCCGGGTTTCCAAGTTCCGACTAGCATGTGAACGCAGCAATAGTACTCAGAATTCGTCATCTAATGCGCGATTGCATTTACTCCCGTCATTCGTTCATTTCGGTACAGCGAGTCAATTTATCTGACTATCAGCTGTTGCCAAACAAGTGAGTCAGATAAGAAGAGTGAATTCTACTAGATCAAAGGCGAAATTAGTATGCAGTTTAAGTATGTATTACGCTAGAATGGATATTTAGACACAGCCAGTAACAGGTCTGTCTTGGAAAATACATGTATGTTCTTGAAGTACACAGTCAAATTAACATTAGCTTTAAAGCCCTCATGAAGAATACTGACAGACTTCTTGTAAAGGTAGAGGCATGTGACTATCATAAAGCAAGACAGACTAAAGTAACAGTAACAACTTTCAGTGTGGGTGTGGGGAAAAAGCTAAAACACAAGTGAATAAAGGATGGGTTTTATTATCCATACAGTATAAATAGGAAATGTCTAATAAACAAATGATTCCAACTAATTCTTTGGATTGGAGATGACTGCTTTAGACTGTTGATATGCATGCACACATTGAGGTCAGCAAGCACCAAATAAGTGTCCAGCATGCTATAGTGGTTATTACAAGTAACTACACATATCACACCACAACAGCTAACATAGTGTCTCACTCCCTCTCCTCCTCTCCTCCTCTCCCTCTTGTCTCCTTTGGGCTTCCTCTATACCCCTCCTCTGCTCCTCGCCCTCTCAGCGGCTCCAGCTGGATAGAGTGATAGCGAGGTGACCTCCTGCCTCTCACTGGAGGGCGGGAGAGGGGGAACAAAGGAGGATGAGGAGGAGGTGGAGAGAAAGAGAGTAGGAATGGAAGAGGAGGTGGAGAGGGGTAGAGGAGGAAGAAAGCCTGGTCTAAGTATTGCTTTAAATGGAAGAGAGGGGGAGGAGGAGAGAGAGTGAGAGATGGGGGGAGTGGGAGAAAGAGGGAAGGAGGGGGAGGAGGGGGAGGAGGTGGAGGGCAGCTGTGTCCGACACACCATACTTACACATGCAACAGGTAGGCCAGGGGAAGGGACCTGTAGGTGAGACTCATAACATGATAAGGGGGGCAGGTGATGAAGGGTGGCGCAGTGGTCTAGCTCCTGAGTGGCGCAGTGGTCTAAGGCACTGCATCGCAGTGCTAACAGTGCCACTAGAGATCCTGGTTCGAATCCAGGCTCTGTCGCAGCCGGCCGCGACCGGGAGACTCATGGGCGCACAATTCGCCCAGCGTCGTCCAGGTTAGGGGAGGGAATGGCCAGCAGGGATGTAGCTCAGTTGATAGAGCATGGCGTTTGCAACGCCAGGGTTGCGGGTTTGATTCCCACGGGTGGCCAGTATAAAAAAAAAAAAGATGTATTCACTAACTGTAAGTCGCTCTGGATAAGAGCGTCTGCTAAATGACTAAAAATGTAAAAAATGTAAGGGGTGGAGCTGGAGTCAAGGAGGGGAGGGTGTTCCTACGAGCCCCCTGCCAGTGAGACGGGGAGCAGGGAGGAAGTCTGTCCACGGAGCATTTCTGGGTCATTGGGTCGCCTCCAATGAGATTAGATCCCCCTCTACAATGTAAAGCAGTTTGAGTACTGGGGGGTTCTCTGTATAAATCCATGGTGAAACCTCCAGGGGCTAGCCTTCTCTCAGCGGAGAGTCTGCTCTGGGCTGCCTGCAAAAGGTGCTCCTCTGTGGGAAAGAGGAGAGAACAAGAGCCCCCAGAAGAGATCTCCTTATGGTAGTGATGGACAGATCAACTCTCCTTGTCATTTTCCACCTCTTCCTCTTCCTCTTGCTCGGCCTTCTCCCTCCTTTCCTTCTTACAGTCGTGATGGAGAGAACCCTTTTCTCCCTTTCCTCCTTCCTTACCTCCCTCTTTCTCTTCCTCTACCTTCCTCTCCCTCCTTCCCTCTTGGTAAACCTTGTTTAGTCGAGCCAGATTGTGGATAGCTAGCCATGGTTTAGACCACTGTCACTGTCTGGGTGGGGGGATACAGGACTGGTCCACTGGACTCAGCTCACATGGGGAGAACCTGCTGCTGCTGCCACTCTCCCTCTTACCTGGGATGAGATCACGTTTGGAGGAAACCTGGCACCATCCCTACGGTGAAGCATGGTGGTGGCAGCATCATGCTCCGGGGAGGATTTTCAGGGAGTCGAGAGTTTCAAGTTCCTTGGTGTCCACATCACCAACAAACTATCATGGTTCAAACACACCAAGACAGTCGTGAAGAGGGCACAACAACGCCTTTTCCACCTCAGGAGACTGAAAAGATTTGGCATTGGTCCCAAGATCCTCAAAAAGTTCTACAGCTGCACCATCGAGAGCTTCCTGACCAGTTGCATCACCGCCTGGTATGGCAACTGCTCGGCATCCGACCGTAAGGCGCTACAGAGGGTAGTGCGTACGGCCCAGTACATCACTGGAGCCAAGCTTCCTGCCATCCAGGACCTATATACTAGGAGGTGTCAGAGGGAGGCCCAAAAAATTTACAAAGACTCCAGTCACCCAAGTCATAGACTGTTCTCTCTGCTACCGCATAGCAAGCGGTACCAGAGTGCCAAGTCTAGGTCCAAAAGGCTCCTTAACAGCTTTTATCCCCAAGCCATAAGACTGCTGAACAATTAATCAAATGGCCAGCCGGACTATTTACATTGACACCTCCCCCCTTTGTTTTTACACTGCTGCTACTCGCTGTTTATTATCTATGCATAGTTAATTTACCCCTACCTACATGTACAAATTACCTCAACTAACCTGTACCCCCACACATTGACTCGGTACCGGTACCCCTTGTAAATAGCCTCATTATTATTTTATTGTGTTACTTTTTATTTTATTTTTTACTTTAGTGTTTTTAGTAAATATTTTCTTAACTCTATTTCTTGAACTGCATTGTTGGTTAAGGGCTTGTAAGTAAGCATTTCACGGCAAGGTCTACACCTGTTGTATTCGGCACATGACAAATACAATTTTATTTTATTTTATTTGTAGACTAGTCAGAATCAAGGGAAAGATGAACAGAGCAATATACAGAGAAATCATTGATGAAAACCTGCTCCAGAGCGCTCAGGACCTCAGACTGGGGCTAAGGTTCACCTTCCAACAGGACAACGACCCTAAGCACACAGCCAAGACAACGCAGGAGTGGCTTCGGGACAAGTCTCTGAATGTCCTTGAGTGGCCCAGCCAGAAACCGGACTTGAACCCGATCTAACATCTCTGGAGAGACCGGAAAATAGCTGTGCAGCGACACGCCCTATCCAACCTGACAGAGCTTGAGAGGATCTGCAGAAAAGAATGGGAGAAACTCCTCAAATACAGGTGTGCCAAGCTTGTAGCGTCATACCCAAAAAGACTCGAGGCTGTAATCGCTGCAAAAGGTGCTTCAACAAAGTACTAAGTAAAGGGTCTGAATACTTATGTAAATGTAATATTTCCATTTGTTATTTTTTAATACATTTATAAAAAAGTCTAAAAACCTGTTCTCACTTTGTCATTATGGGGTATTGTGTGTAGATTGATGAGGAAAAAAAACAATTTAATCAATTTTAGAATAAGACAAAGTGTGGAAAAAGTCAAGGGGTCTGAATACTTTACAAATGCACTCAATTAGATTTTGTTCAAAATAATAATGATTTGTTGATGACGATTATTTTTTTTATTTGAACAATTTTTACTCAATTAAAGGGTAGATTCATATGATCTTTTGAGTGTAAGATCAAGCTGATAGACCACAATGACATGTTTTCACAGCCTTTTTTGTTCATATTTCTTTCTGGTGCCAATAATTCAGGAGGGCACTGTACACTTCCACTCATCACTTAGTAATGGAAGAGTTTCTTCATTGTTACCCTTATCTCTCTCCCTTTGATTACCCTCATGTCAGTCATACATTATATTACAAAATATTAAGCTTCAAAGGATAAAAATATGATTAGACAAATAATAATATTCATTTGAATGATACAGTATGTTACTAAATTGAAATTAAAATGAAATGTTTTTGTAATTATAACATTTTACGAAATGTAAAAAGAAAACTTTAAAAAATAATAATAATAACAAAAGCAAGGTAAAAAGAAAAGGAAACAGATCCAGATTCCTATTATCTTTACGAGTCGTCTTTGATCATTTCCAGTTAATCACATTTTGCGGTTGGTCTTTCAGTACATTTATGAAAAATGTTTTTTTGTGTGTTTTTTTTATCATTTCCTTGACAGTCGGCCATTCGAGTGCATTATGTAATTCTATGGAGAACATCTCATAACCACAATGCAGACCCTTTCTTGCTGCCTTATTTTTGTCATGATTTAACTGGATATGAACCCAAATGTAGACAACTACACCGAGCCAGAGAAAGTTTAACAAGTTTATTGCAAAGTAAAATTGTCCAGGTTTCCAAAAAGGGGGAAGAGCAAGTCCAGGTCTACAGGGAGGGTAACAGATCCAGGTTCTGAGCAGGAGTGGTACCGTAACGTCCTAGTGTCCGGGGTGAGTCCAAAAGGGAAGTCCAGTAGTGGTAAACGGGATGGTGGTGGCAGGAGTGAAGTGGAGGCAGGAGTCAGGTTCCAATAATCTGTGACACAGGAAAAATGTAAATAGAATAGGCAAAAAACACAAAGAGCGAAAACAAGCAGGTTGAATCAGCAGCGAGACTAACATGGTTGTCTTGACTATGATCTGACGATGAGTGGCGAGTTTGACCGGGTCTTTAAGGCTGAGGTGATTATGGTGAATGAGCTGTAGCTGGAACACTGACTCCCGCACACCAGACTTCACTCTTGCTATCAAGAACATACAGAGGGGAGGGGGAGAGCAGAGAGAGAGCTACCTAGCAGCAGTAGGCCTAAAAATGTTGTGCTATTTGCAGTCTCTTTAGGTCACCAACAGCTGCATTACTCCAGACAACAGTAGTTCATTTGACTATTGATGAGAGCTTGTGAGATTTGTTTTAGAATTTTCTCTACCTATCCCATAGGTATAAACACTGGTAATGGCTCTACCTTTCCCTCTGATAGGCTTTGTTTGCCATATTACACCTAATGTATATGTACACCTATCCAATCCTTTCAACATGTAGGAGTGCTTAGTGTCGATTTAGGATTCAACATTTAAACTGTGCAACACTCCCCAAATTTGTGAAAAGTAAACATTTTGTGTTTATAATGTTTTGTACGGTATGCCTTATTGCATGCAAAAATACAGTATCTCTCTTTTCTCTCTCTCTCTCTTACCCAGTCTACTCATTCATCTTCAAGCTTTCATCCCTTCCCTGCTCTTCTATCACCCTCTCAATTCCACCTCCACTTGGATCCCTCTTTTTCCTCTTCTCCAGTCTCTTCCTCTCCTCTTTCCTCCTCTTTTCTCTCTTATTCTCCTCCTTTTTTTGAATCTTTCGCTCCATTTCCAGGAGCTCAGCTTGAGCTTTCTCTCTCTTTTTCAGCTCCTCAGACCACTTCTTCTCTTTCTTAATCCTGTCTTTCATCATGGCATTGTGTATCTTAATCAGCCCCTCTAACCTCTTTGTCTCTGCCTTTTCCTTCTCTTTTCTTTCCCTTTCTCTCTTTTTCTGTTCTAACTTGTCCCTCTTTTTCTCAGCTTTCATGGCTTTCTTTTGCTCTTTCTCTCTCGCCTTCATCTCCTTTCTCTCTTTCACGTCATCTTTCAACTTCTTATTCAGTTCCTTATTTTTCTCTTTTTCCTCCATCTATAAAAATGTGACTTTCTGCTTGAGGTTCATGGCCAGAAAACCCACTCTTCCCAGGATGGTCTCTGCTCTCTCTGATGAAACCGTCCCATTGGAGCTCTTGGAATGGGCACGGTCCGCCTCACGCTTCAAACCCTCCCTCGGGCTCACCTCCTCCTTGACGCTCCTCTCTTCACTCTCAATGTCAATGCCTGTCCAATAATCCTAACAGGAAGACATTGACTCTAGATGTAATATTGTTCCAATGTGGCACATTCAATACACATTTGAGTGATCAACATACATTGATGGCCTCATGGGGCACACAATTTGGAGGACAGTAATTGAGGTAACTTGTTTATTTGTATCCCAAACCGATTTTATAATAGCCATAGATGTTCTTCCTGGGTCCACACCAAACGTAATACAAATGTTAACCCTAGTAAGGGGTGATGTTTTATACTATGAGCATAGAGTAGCAGGGTTGGGGTCAATTCCATTTCAATTCCAGTCAATTCAGGAAGTACTTAATTCAATGCTTTGAATTGAAATGGAACAGACCCCCAACCCTGTAGAGTAGTAGTGTAAAATAGGACACCTACCTTTGCCTCTTCCAGCGTCCAGGGCCTGGGTTCCTCATCCTCTGACCTGCATATGGAGGCTCTCACTCTAACAGGCGTCTTAGTGGCCAGGCAGAGCAGAGGGGTTGCCAGAGTTAAGTTAGCATCTGGGACCAGCTGGTGAGCATGAGGGCAGCGATCCACCTCTTCACTAGTGCCCTTCCCTTTCTGCTCTGGCTGCTTTTGGTCCTTGTCATGGGTGCATGCCAGGCTTGGAGGAAGTGCTAGGACAGGGCTTTTATAACTCATCAGTTCCTCTCTCTTGACAGTGGATGCAACTGCACTTGCCTCTGTGTTAACAGAGCACTCTGTGGTGTCCTCAACTGTCTCCTTTGGCTGCTTGTGGTCATTGTTGTTGTGAATGCATTGCAGACCTGGGGGACTTTTATCATCCCAGTTGTAAATGGCAACAGTTGCCTCTCTGTTGACTGAGCACTTTGTAGTGCACTCAACTGTCTTCCATAGCTATTTGTGGGCATTGTTGTGGGTGCAGGTCAGGATTAAAGACAGTGTTGCAGGTGCAGGAGGACTTTTATCAGCCAAAAACTCATCTGTGTGTACAGTGGACACGGAAACGGCTGCTTCCCTGGCAACTGGACACTTGTTGGTGTCCTCTACTGCCTCCCCTGGCAGATTGTGGACAGTGGATACGGAAACGGCCGCTTCCCTGGACACTTGACTCTTGGTGGTGTCCTATACTGCCTCCTCTAGCTGCTTGTGGTCATTGTCTAGAATGTGTGGCAGCTTTGAAGGCAGCATTGGAGCCGGGCTTTTATCACCCAACAGGTCCTCTCCCTGGACAATAGATGTGCCTGCAGTGATCGCTGTGGTAATGGAGGACTCGGTGGCATCCTCTTTTGTCTCCTCGGTCAGTTTGTGGTCAGAGTCTCGGATACATGGCGAGCTTGGAGGCAGTGCTGCAGGGTCAGGAGGGCTTTGATCAGCTGCCATGTCCTTGTTGAGGTGAGTGGACACATCATTGTTTGTTTCACTGATAACTGGACACTTGGTGGTGCCCTCTAATGCCTCCCCTGGCAGTTTGTAGTCAACTTCAAAGACAAGTGGCAGACTTGGAGGCAGCATTGGGACAGGGCATTTAGCTGCTGATCTGTACTCTCCAAAATCAACAGTAACTGTGCCTGCAGTGGTCTCTGTAGCAACTGAGACCTCATAGGTATCCTCTACTGTCTGCTCTGGTGGCATGAAGTCATCGTCAAAGACTGTTGGCAGGCATGGAGGCAGCACTGAAGGAAGGCTTCTAGCTGCCCATCGATTCTCTCCCTTGACAGTGGCTGTGGTAGCAGTGGCCTCTGTGGCAACTGGGCACTCTGTGGCTGAAACAGCAGGCTGGGAGGTTTCGAGGAAATTGAATGAATTGGAGCCAGTTGGGTCCCCTAGCCAATGGGCCAGCTAAGTGTAAAAATACATGTCCCACACCCAGCATAACATTTGACATTTTAGCCATTTATCAGACGCTTTTATCCAGAACGACTTATAGTTAGTTAGTGCATTCAACTTAAGGTAGCTAGGAGAGACAACCACATAATCCTGATATGAGCGTCTATGATAGAACGGTTGTTTATTTTTTATGACAAGACAACCATAAGAACTGAGGACATAAATACAGTGAAACAGACAGACATGATACAACACATTTAGACAAGAACAAATATAAGCATTGCCTTGGTGTGGCCTAATACAAAAAGAAATAAGGACAAAACATTGTTAGCTTACATTCCATGGCATATGGAACATTTTGCCCTTACAATAACTTATATTTGCTTTAATTAATATTGTTAAATAGAACTTTGTCAAAGTTGGTCTTGTTATCTCTTCAATCAGTCTTGGCATTTTCCTCGTCTTGAACCAATCCTCCTCATCTTCTTCTCCTGATCCTCTGGATCTGCAAAACCAGAGCCAACCTGGCTCCCAGCTCCATCACGTTGTCTGTCTGGATCGCCCTTTCCTCCAACCGACACTCACCCCTCCTCTGTGTCAGCGTTGAACCCTCCATGTCTTCCTCTTAGCTAACAATAACTCTGGAAAATACATAACGTTGTAGTAAGTGGGTGTTGCTAACCAAATAATAATGCATCTCTTTACAATGTGCACATGTTTTCTTCACAGCTACTTACAATTAAGCAAGTGAGAATTCTGCTCCAGATATGTTTACGCAATAGGCCTATCTGAATTACTAGTAAAAAGTTGGCTACTGGAAAAGCGACCAAGTTCAAATGAATCGATTTTGGCTGTTCTTTGGCATCATCATTGTGATGCAAGGCGTTGCTATGGCAGATGAAAAAGCACAACACAGACTTTAAAAAGCAAACTTCTTGCTCTTTCTGTACCTTACTATTGAGCCTTATTCAACCCCTCATGTAGCTCTACTCCATATTGGGCTTGGTTCTCACAAACCACACTAATCAGTTCCATCATATCATTGAAAACACTGTGTTTTGGGTAGAAAATGACTCTATATCCATGCAGGACCTAACTTGTACAGTTTCATCTATTTAAAAAAACCAAGGAGGTAAAAACGCCAGTCTTCTCTTTGAGTGCCCCTGAGTGCACCTCAATTTAAAGAGGTCTATCAATTCAACCATTTGAAATGGATGTCCATTCAATTAAGAACATATTATTCTTATTAGAAATGAATCAGCTACAAATTAGGTAGGCATACTTGTTTTTTTACATAACATACTCTTTTGGTACATATTTATTGAGATAATTGATTACACCATATGTTGGTGATGAACACAGAGAGAGGTTTTTTTTTTCTGTCATCAATAGAATGCATTAGACATTAGGCTGGCTCACTACAATTGTAACATGACATCTCAGGTGTCAGGATGAAGCATTTTCTCACAAAAAGAGGACTCAAGCAAACTATCTCTCTTCAACAGTTTCACTAGTCATGTTAGGTCTACTTAAAATGTCACATTCATACACAAGTCATTTGAAAATAAGTTATACTACTGAAACACATTCACAATAAGTTATATTACAACCTACCTCTGAAGTAAGCAGTGTGTTCTCTCACTAATGAAATAGGACATTAATAATCTGTCAGTGGTTAGTTGAATCAGTCTCTTTGCACTGTTCAGTTTGTCTGTGCAACAGGTAACCTTCCAGAATCGGAATCTTGTGATGTCACAATGGAGTCCCCATTGCCATGGTTACCCACAGCAGCTTTCATGTGTTATCAAATGCTGGCACAATTTAGTTGATTTATTTTTTATTTTTTGTACCTATGCAGCAAAGTCATACCTAATATATACAATGAATCCATATAACCTATTTTTTTATTAAAATTTAATGCTGTAACTCATATTAAATGGTTGACCATTCAAACGACATGTGTTTTGCCTAATTAAAAGTCAATTTGTTTTAGATATCATAACTAGCAGCCAGGCTTACTTAGGTTGTTTGTTCGATCTCAGCCTACCACTAATGTCAATATTTTTCATCATCATCATCATCATCATCAATGAAATACATAGGCTACCTTACTACAGTAAAACAAGTCTTCCATAGGATATGTCACCTCAGTAACAAAGTTCCAAAAAAGAAATGAGGGTTCAAGAAAACATCTCTCTTCAATGGCCTCAGCTATTAGCCATATGATCAACAGGGTCAAATGCAGTACTAAAATCAAGAAGTAGCTCATCCACAAGTTTATCTTGGTCAAGTGACCTGAGCCATTGATCGATTAAATCAACCAGAGCTGTTGCAGTCGAGTGATCCTTACGGTATCTTTACGGTATGCATGCTCATAGAGGAATAAAATTAGCTGGATGTGTAATTATATAGGCCCAAAAAATGTAATTGAAGAGTAGGTGTCATTGATATTTAGCATTTAAGTTTAATCAATTATTAAATAAGGAAATCAATATCAGCTGACTATAGAACAGTATTGTTTAAAATTATGTTTGAACATTTTCTTATCAATTAACAATCCAAACAGCTTAAACAGATAAAATTACATACAGAGCAGAAAATATATAGAGCAAAATTATTAGACTTTAACACATACATTTCACAATGAACAGGTCTTGTATTTAACCAGTTGAGCTGACAACCATTTTGCAATGTTTCACTAGGGCTTTAGTCATCAATCTAGCAAGAGGGAAATATTTTATTAATGTAGTGGTGTCCCGCCTTCCCAGGAAGCTATGACCTTTAGCTTTCACCTGGAATTGTTCATTTATGTCTGAGAAAAAAAACACTTTTCAAACCATATGATCTAGTACACAAGAAAAGTATAATACAACATTCTTTACTACTTTGCCAAACATTTCATGACGTTAGTGAGAGTCAAAATCTGTAAAATTTGTGAATGTCTAAATTAACATTTGGGCAATTTGACGAGTGTACATCACTCCTATAGACAATGAGAGATGGGCTATGAAAAGGTCTCAATTTTGTCGTTCTGAACAAATGTTTGACTTCCACACAAAATTACTTCTTGACTTATTTTAGGTTTAAGGAAGTGTGTAGCTCGCATTCTTTAACGTTGCAGTTAAGTGATATAAATGGATGTATTGATGCAGCCGAACACCAGAGCGAAGCAAATACAAGTTTATTCGACAGAGAACGTTTACGTGGTTCTAGGAAGGTCTGGATGGATGTCTTCTGAAATATAAAATGGTGGGAAATCAATCAAATAAGTCATGTAAACATTTACATATTTTTTAAAGAAATTCTAGCACCCGATTTCGGGGACTCTCAGCCTAAGAGATTTTAAGTCTTAAAGTGATCTAATGAAAAAACAAATCCTCTCTGTCACATTCCTCTCAATATATTCCCTCTATCATATTCCCCTCTATCCTAATCCCTCTATCATATTCCTCTCTATCATATTCCTCTCCAACCACTCCTCCTCCTTCCTCCTCTCCCTAATCTCAGTGCAGCCCCTCTCCATCCACTAGAGCAGGAAGTCTCTGGGCTCAGTGAGGTCCAGCTCAGACTGAAGAGAGGCCGTTTTAACTCTCTTCTCCTTTAGCTGTTCCTCCAGCCTGGCAAGTACTATCTCCTTGTCAACCAAGCAACCTGATCTGGACTTTGAGATGATCTGACGTCTCTTTTGCTTGAGACATTTCTCTTTGCTGCTCATCTCTTGAGTATTCCAGCACACAAATATCCTTGAAGTGGCATAAATCTGAGGCTACCTCTTTTTTCAGATCCTCATGTGCTTCTCTTATAGGTTTGAATGTGTGTCCTCTGTCGTCTCACCCATCTCTGCAGATCACAGAGATCAGCTTACTGTCCTTCTCACAGAACAGCTTCAGAGCCTCTCCATGTTCACGACATTCATCTCTCTACTGTTTCCTCTCTCGGCTGTAGCTCTCTGTCTTTTAGCATCTTCCTCCAGCTTCAGCTCGTAGGCCACGTTCCTGATCAGTCTGTTGATCTGGAAGATTCTGTCTCTGACCAGAGCCCTGCCCACTTGACAGAGTTGGAGTCCAGCATTCAGGCTGTCTTGGAGGCATCTCTTGCAGAAGGTGTGCTGATAGCTTAGAGACACATGCTCAGTGTAGATGTCTGTGCTGATGGAACAGCACAGGTGGTCTGCCAGGTCCGAGGAAGCAGTGGCCATAATGACTGTGCTCATGCTCAGTGTGTGAGAGACAAAGAGGCAGTGTCCGAATACCCATATTAGAGTACTAAATAGTATATAAAAACATTTAGTTTTTTAGTATGTGAAATTTAGAAATTATGCCGCGTTCACATGCTAGTCGGACCTAGGAAACTCTGAAATGTCTGACTTGCTGTTCGTTGATTGCGCCACGTGTATAACTACAACCAGTAAGCAAGTCTGACATTTCCGGGTTTCCAAGTTCCGACTAGCATGTGAACGCGGCAATAGTACTCAGATTTCGTCATCTAATGCGCGATTTTATTGACTCCAGTCATTCGTTCATTTCGGTACAGCGCGTCAATTTATCTGACTATCAGCTGTTGCAAAACAAGTGAGTCAGAAAAGAAGAGTGAATTCTACTAGATCAAAGGCGAAATTAGTATGCAATTTAAGTATGTATTACGCTAGAATGGATATTTAGACACGTCTGTCTTGGAAAATACATGTATATTCTTGAAGTACACAGTCAAATTAACATTAGCTTTAAAGCCCTCATGAAGAATACTGATAGACTTCTTGTAAAGGGAGAGGCATGTGACTATCATAAAGCAAGACAGACTAAAGTAACAGTAATAACTTTCAGTGTGGGTGTGGGGAAAAAGCTAAAACACAAGTAAATAAAGGATGGGTTTTATTATCCATACAGTATAAATAGGAAATGTCTAATAAACAAATGATTCCAACTAATTCTTTGCATTGGAGATGACTGCTTTAGACTGTTGATGCACACATTGAGGTCAGCGAGCACCAAATAAGTGTTCAGCATGCTCTAGTGGTTAGTACAAGTAACTACACATATCACACCACAACAGCTAACATAGTGTCTCACTCCCTCTCCTCCTCTCCTCCTCTCCCTCTTGTCTCCTCTGTTCTTCCTCTATTCCTCCTCCTCTCCTCCTCGCCCTCTCAGCGGC
The DNA here is from genome assembly GCF_964263955.1 of Coregonus lavaretus. Classification (NCBI taxonomy): domain Eukaryota; kingdom Metazoa; phylum Chordata; class Actinopteri; order Salmoniformes; family Salmonidae; genus Coregonus; species Coregonus lavaretus. The sequence continues at coordinate 117,080 of NW_028161494.1, read as the reverse complement.
TCCAGCTGGATAGAGTGACGGCGAGGTGACCTCCTGCCTCTCTCACTGGAGGTCGGGAGAGGGGGAACAAAGAGGAAGATGAGGAGGTGGAGAGAAAGAGAGTAGGAATGGAAGAGGAGGTGGAGAGGGGTAGAGGAGGCAGAAAGCCTGGTCTAAGTATTGCTTTAAAGGGAAGAGAGGGGTAGGAGGAGAGAGCGCGAGAGATGGGGGGAGCGGGAGAAAGAGGGGAGGAGGGGGAGGGCATCTGTGTCCGACACACCATACTTACACCTGCAACAGGTAGGCCAGGGGGCGGGACCTGTAGGTGAGACTCATAACATGATAAGGGGGGCAGGTGAAGAAGGGGTGGAGCTGGAGTCAAGGAGGGGAGGGTGTTCCTACGAGCCCCCTGCCAGTGAGACGGGGAGCAGGGAGGAAGTCTGTCCACGTAGCATTTCTGGGTCATTGGGTCGCCTCCAATGAGATTAGATCCCCCTCTACAATGTAAAGCAGTTTGAGTACTGGGGGGTTCTCTGTATAAATCCAAGGTGAAACCTCCAGGGGTTAGCCTTCTCTAAGTGGAGAGTCTGCTCTGGGCTGCCTGCGAAAGGTGCTCCTCTGTGGGAAAGAGGAGAGAACAAGAGCCCCCAGGAGAGAACTCCTTATGGTAGTGATGGACAGATCAACTCTCCTTGTTATCTTTTACCTCTTCCTCTTCCTCTTGCTCGGCCTTCTCCCTCCTTTCCTTCTTACAGTCGTGATGGAGAGAACCCTTTTCTCCCTTTCCTCCTTCCTCTCCTCCCTCTTTCTCTTCCTCTACCTTCCTCTCCCTCCTTCCCTCTTGGTAAACCTTGTTTAGTCGAGCCAGATTGTGGATAGCTAGCCATGGTTTAGACCACTGTCGCTGTCTGGGTGGGGGGATACAGGACTGGTCCACTGGACTCAGCTCACATGGGGAGAACCTGCTGCTGCTGCCACTCTCCCTCTTACCTGGGATGAGATCACGTTTGGAGGAAACCTGGCACCATCCCTACGGTGAAGCATGGTGGTGGCAGCATCATGCTCCGGGGAGGATTTTCAGGGACAGGGACTGGGAACACGCCCCATTCACATCGACGGGGCTGTAGTGGAGCAGGTCGAAAGTTTCAAGTTCCTTGGTGTCCACATCACCAACAAACTATCATGGTTCAAACACACCAAGACAGTCGTGAAGAGGGCACGACAACGCCTTTTCCACCTCAGGAGACTGAAAAGATTTGGCATTGGTGCCAAGATCCTCAAAAAGTTATACAGCTGCACCATCGAGAGCTTCCTGACCGGTTGTATCACCGCCTAGTATGGCAACTGCTCGGCATCCGACCGTAAGGCGCTACAGAGGGTAGTGCGTACGGCCCAGTACATCACTGGAGCCAAGCTTCCTGCCATCCAGGACCTATATACTTGGAGGTGTCAGAGGGAGGCCCGGTGTCAGAGGGAGGCCCAAAAAATTGACAAAGACTCCAGTCACCCAAGTCATAGACTGTTCTCTCTGCTACCGCACAGCAAGCGGTACCAGAGTGCCAAGTCTAGGTCCAAAGGGCTCCTTAACAGCTTCTATCCCCAAGCCATAAGACTGCTGAACAATTAATCAAATGGCCACCCTGACTATTTACATTGACACCTCCCCCCTTTGTTTTTACACTGCTGCTACACGCTGTTTATTATCTATGCATAGTTACTTTACCCCTACCTACATGTACAAATTACCTCAACCAACCTGTACCCCCACACATTGACTCGGGACCGCTACCCCTTGTATATAGCCTCATTATTATTTTATTGTGTTACTTTTTATTTAATTTTTTAATTTCGTGTTTTTAGTAAATATTTTCTTAACTCTATTTCTTGAACTGCATTGTTGGTTAAGGGCTTGTAAGTAAGCATTTCACGGTAAGGTCTACACCTGTTGTATTCGGCACATAACAAATACAATTTGATTTGATTTGATTTGTAGACTAGTCAGGATCAAGGGAAAGATGAACAGAGCAATGTACAGAGAAATACTTGATATAAACCTGCTCCAGAGCGCTCAGGACCTCAGACTGGGGCTAAGGTTCACCTTCCAACAGGACAACAACCCTAAGTACACAGCCAAGACAACGCAGGAATGGCTTCGGGACAAGTCTCTGAATGTCCTTTAGTGGCCCAGCCAGAAACCGGACTTGAACCCGATCTAACATCTCTGGAGAGACCGGAAAATAGCTGTGCAGCGACACGCAATATCAAACCTGACAGAGCTTGAGAGGATCTGCAGAGAAGAATGGGAGAAACTCCTCAAATACAGGTGTGCCAAGCTTGTAGCGTCATACCCAAGAAGACTCGAGGCTGTAATCGCTGCAAAAGGTGCTTCAACAAAGTACTGAGTAAAGGGTCTGAATACTTATGTAAATGTAATATTTCCATTTGTTTTGTTTAATACATTTATAAAAAAGTCTAAAAACCTGTTCTCACTTTGTCATTATGGGGTATTGTGTGTAGATTGATGAGGAAAAAAAACTATTGAATCAATTTTAGAATTAGACGAAGTGGGGAAAAAGTCAAGGGGTCTGAATACTTTACAAATGCACTCAATTAGATTTTGTTCAAAATAATTTATAGGGCAGCCAATAATTGTGACACGCATGTTTTTGAATAAAATAATGATTTGTTGATGACGATTATTTTTTTATTTGAACAATTTTTACTCAATTAAAGGATAGATTCATATGATCTTTTGAGTGTAAGATCAAGCTGATAGACCACAATGACATGTTTTCACAGCCTTTTTTGTTCATATTTCTTTCTGGTGCCAATAATTCAGGAGGGCACTGTACACTTTCACTCATCACTTAGAAACTGTAATGGAAGAAGTCTTCATTGTTACCCTTATCTGTCATGCACTGGCTCCGAGACTTTGTATTTTGAGCCAGGGTGTGTTCGTTTTGTTGTGTTTTGTTTTGGTTGTGTTGGGTATAGGGTGTGTTCATTTGTGTGTGTTTGGTTTTGGTTAGTTCTTGTGTAGTCATGTGACTCCCAATCGGAGGTAACGAGTGTCAGCTGTCGGCTCGTTATCTCTGATTGGGAGCCATATTTAAACTGTCAGTGTTCACATTAGGGTTGTGGGTTTTTGTTCCGTGTTCAGTCTTTGTCACTGTGGACGTTACGAGTCGTTTTGTTGTTTTGTTCTTTGTAGTAATTTTTCACTAAGTATAATAAACATGTTCGTTACACACGCTGCGCTTTGGTCCACTCTCGTATATGACGATCGTGACAGAAAAACCCACCTCAACGAGACCAAGCAGCGTGTCCAGGAGCCAACGCCAGAAGTAACTCTAGCGGATATCCACTTCGACTGGGTCAAGCCGCGTGAGGAGGAGAGAGGTTGGACTTGGGAGCAGAGGATGGAGAGTCTGGCAAGCGGGATGGAGGCCTTGGCCACGGGGAGGAGAGACCCCCAGACATTTTTTAGGGGGGGGGCTCACGACGTCGGGGCAGAAGGTGTACGGGTTGGAGGAGTGCAGGAGGTTGGCAGATATGGCCGACAGTTTAAGGGGGCCACTGGTCACTAAGGGGAAGGAAAGTGTGGAGGCACGGCGAGAGGTACTGGGGTGTGTTACCAGTCCCGTCCGGCCCGTTCCTGATCCCCGTGTAGGGCCAGGGGTGTGTGTCCCCAGTGCGGTTCTGTCTGTTCCTGGTCCTCGCATTGAACCTACGGTGCGCGTCGCCAGCCCGACTCGGCCTGTTCCTGCTCCCCGCACCAAGTCTGTGGTGCGTTTCGCCAGCCCAGCCCGGCCTGTTCCTGCTCCCCGCACCAAGTCTGTGGTGCGTTTCGCCAGCCCAGCCCGGCCTGTCCCTGCTCTACGCACCAAGCCAACGGGGTGCGTCGCCAGCCCAGCCCGGCCTGTTCCTGCTCCCCGCACGAAGCCTACGGTGTGCGTCGCCAGCCCAGCCCGGCCGGTTCCTGCTCCACGCACCAGGCCCACGGTGTGCGTCGCCAGCCCAGCCCGGCCTGTTCCTGCTCCACGCACTAAGCCTGTGGTGTGCGTCCTCAGCCCAGCCCGGCCGGTTCCTGCTCCACGCACCAAACCTACGGTGTGCGTCGCCAGCCCAGCCCGGCCTGTCCCTGCTCCACGCACCAAGCCTACGGTATGCGTCGCCAGCCCAGCCCAGCCGGTTCCCGCTCCACGCACCAAACCTACGGTGTGCGTCGCCAGCCCAGACCGGCCTGTTCCTGCTCCACGCACTAAACCTACGGTGTGCGTCGCCAGCCCAGCCCGGCCGGTTCCTGCTCCACGCACCAGGTCCACGGTGTGCGTCGCCAGCCCAGCCCGGCCTGTTCCTGCTCCACGCACTAAACCTACGGTGTGCGTCGCCAGCCCAGCCCGGCCGGTTCCTGCTCCACGCACCAGGCCCACGGTGTGCGTCGCCAGCCCAGCCCGGCCTGTTCCTGCTCCACGCACTAAGCCTGTGGTGTGCGTCCCCAGCCCAGCCCGGCCTGTTCCTGCTCCACGCACGAAGCCTACGGTGTGCGTCACCAGTCCAGCCCGGCCTGTCCCTGCTCCACGCACCAGGCTCACGGTGTGCGTCGTCCGCCCAGCTCGGCCTGTCCCTGCTCCACGCACCAGGTCCACGGTGTGCGTCGCCGGCCCAGCTCAGCCCATTCCTGATACTCGCACCAAGCCAGGGATGCGAGTCTTCAGCCTGGTGAGGCCTGTTCCGGCTCCACGCACCAGGCAAAGGGTGCGTATCGTCTGCCAGGTCCGGTCCATTCCTACCTCACGCGCCAAGCCAGGGGTGCGCGTCGGAGGTCCTGATCCAGCAAGTTGGGTCAGATCGGACCGGGGGCACTACGGGGGGAGTGAAGTGGGGTGGTGGTCAAGCCCGGAGCCGGAGCCGCCTCCGAGGAGCAACACCCACCCAGCCCTCCCCTATTTTGGGGTTTTGAGGCGCGGTCGCAGTCCGCGCCTTTAGGGGGGGGTACTGTCATGCTCTGGCTCCGGGACTTTGTATTTTGAGCCAGGGTGTGTTCGTTTTGTTGTGTTTTGTTTTGGTTGTGTTGGGTATAGGGTGTGTTCATTTGTGTGTGTGTTTGGTTTTGGTTAGTTCTTGTGTAGTCATGTGACTCCCAATCGGAGGTAACGAGTGTCAGCTGTCGGCTCGTTATCTCTGATTGGGAGCCATATTTAAACTGTCAGTGTTCACATTAGGTTGTGGGTTTTTGTTCCGTGTTCAATCTTTGACACTGTTGGACGTTGCGAGTCGTTTTGTTGTTTTGTTCTTTGTAGCAATTTTTCACTAAGTATAATAAACATGTTCGTTAAACACGCTGCGCTTTGGTCCACTCTCGTATATGACAATCGTGACATTATCTCTCTCCCTTTGATTACCCTCATGTCAGTCATACATTATATTACAAAATATTAAGCTTCAAAAGCAAAAAATATGATTAGACAAATAATAATATTTATTTGAATGATACAGTATGTTACTAAATTGAAATTAAAATGAAATGTTTTTGTAATTATAACATTTTACGAAATGTAAAAAGAAAACTTTCAAAAATAATAATAATAACAAAAGCAAGGTAATAAGAAAAGGAAACAGATCCAGATTCCTATTACCTTTACAAGTCGTCTTTGATCATATCCAGTTAATCACATTTTGCGGTTGGTCTTTCAGTACATTTATGAAAAAAGTTTTTTTTTTTTTTTTTTTTTATCATTTCCTTGACAGTCGGCCATTCGAGTGCATTATGTAATTCTATGGAGAACATCTCATAACCACATTGCAGACCCTTTCTTGCTGCCGTATTTTTGTCATGATTTAACTGGATATGAACCCAAATGTAGACAACTACACCGAGCCAGAGAAAGTTTAACAAGTTTATTGCAAAGTAAAATTGTCCAGGTTTCCAAAAAGGGGGAAGAGCAAGTCCAGGTCTACAGGGAGGGTAACAGATCCAGGTTCTGAGCAGGAGTGGTACCGTAACGTCCTAGTGTCCGGGGTGAGTCCAAAAGGGAAGTCCAGTAGTGGTAAACGGGATGGTGGTGGCAGGAGTGAAGTGGAGGCAGGAGTCAGGTTCCAATAATCTGTGACACAGGAAAAATGTAAATAGAATAGGCCAAAAACACAAAGAGCGAAAACAAGCAGGTTGAATCAGCAGCGAGACTAACATGGTTGTCTTGACTATGATCTGACGATGAGTGACGAGTTTGACCGGGTCTTTAAGGCTGAGGTGATTATGGTGAATGAGCTGTAGCTGGAACCCTGACTCCCGCACACCAGACTTCACTCCTGCTATCAAGAACATACAGAGGGGAGGGGGAGAGCAGAGAGAGAGCTACCTAGCAGCAGTAGGCCTAACAATTTTGTGCTATTTGCAGTCTCTTTAGGTCACCAACACCTGCATTACTCCAGACAACAGTAGTTCATTTGACTATGGATGAGAGCTTGTGAGATTTGTTTTAGAATTTTCTCTACCTATCCCATAGGTATAAACACTGGTAATGGCTCTACCTTTCCCTCTGATAGGCTTTGTTTGCCATATTACACCTAATGTATATGTACACCTATCCAATCCTTTCAACATGTAGGAGTGCTTAGTGTCGATTTAGGATTCAACATTTAAACTGTGCAACACTCCCCAAATTTGTGAAAAGTAAACATTTTGTGTTTATAATGTTTTGTACGGTATGCCTTATTGCATGCTAAAATACAGTATCTCTCTTTTCTCTCTCTCTCTCTTACCCAGTCTACTCATTCATCTTCAAGCTTTCATCCCTTCCCTGCTCTTCTATCACCCTCTCAGTACCACCTCCACTTGGATCCCTCTTTTTCCTCTTCTCCAGTCTCTTCCTCTCCTCTTTCCTCCTCTTTTCTCTCTTATTCTCCTCCTTTTTTTGAATCTTTCGCTCCATCTCCAGGAGCTCAGCTTGAGCTTTCTCTCTCTTTTTCAGCTCCTCAGACCACTTCTTCTCTTTCTTAATCCTGTCTTTCATCATGGCATTGTGTATCTTAATCAGCCCCTCTAACCTCTTTGTCTCTGCCTTTTCCTTCTCTTTTCTTTCCTTTTCTCTCTTTTTCTGTTCTAACTTGTCCCTCTTTTTCTCAGCTTTCATGGCTTTCTTTTGCTCTTTCTCTCTCGCCTTCATCTCCTTTCTCTCTTTCACGTCATCTTTCAACTTCTTATTCAGTTCCTTATTTTTCTCTTTTTCCTCCATCTTTAAAAATGTGACTTTCTGCTTGAGGTTCATGGCCAGAAAACCCACTCTTCCCAGGATGGTCTCTGCTCTCTCTGATGAAACCGTCCCATTGGAGCTCTTGGAATGGGCACGGTCCACCTCAATCTTCAAACCCTCCCTCGGGCTCACCTCCTCCTTGACGCTCCTCTCTTCACGCTCAATGTCAATGCCTGTCCAATAATCCTAACAGGAAGACATTGACTCTAGATGTAATATTGTTCCAATGTGGCACATTCAATACACATTTGAGTGATCAACATACATTGAAGGCCTCATGGGGCACACAATTTAGAGGACAGTAATTGAGGTAACTTGTTTATTTGTATCCCAAACCGATTTTGTAATAGCCATAGATGTTCTTCCTGGGTCCACACCAAACGTAATACAAATGTTAACTCTAGTAAGGGGTGATGTTTTATACTATGAGCATAGAGTAGCAGGGTTGGGGTCAATTCAATTTCAATTCCAGTCAATTCAGGAAGTACTTAATTCAATGCTTTGAATTGAAATGGAACAGACCCCCAACCCTGTAGAGTAGAAGTGTAAAATAGGACACCTACCTTTGCCTCTTTCAGCGTCCAGGGCCTGGGTTCTTCATCCTCTGACCTGCATATGGAGGCTCTCACTCTAACAGGCATCTTAGTGGCCATGCAGAGCAGAGGGGTTGCCAGAGTTAAGTTAGCATCTAGGACCAGCTGGTGAGCATGAGGGCAGCGATCCACCTCTTCACTAGTGCCCTTCCCTTTCTGCTCTGGCTGCTTGTGGTCCTTGTCATGGATTCATGCCAGGCTTGGAGGAAGTGCTAGGACAGGGCTTTTATCACTCATCAGTTCCTTTCTCTTGACAGTGGATGCAACTGCACTTGCCTCTGTGTTAACTGAGCACTATGTGGTGTCCTCAACTGTCTCCTCTGGCTGCTTGTGGTCATTGTTGTTGTGAATGCATTGCAGACCTGGAGGACTTTTATCATCCCAGGTGTAAATGGCAACAGTTGCCTCTGTGTCGACTGAGCACTTTGTAGTGCACTCAACTGTCTTCCATAGCTGTTTGTGGTCAATGTTGTGGGTGCATGTCAGGATTAGAGGCAGTGTTGCAGGTGCAGGAGGACTTTTATCAGCCAAACACTCCTCTGTGTGGACAGTGGACACAGAAACGGCTGCTTCCCTGGCAACTGGACACGTGTTGGTGTCCTCTACTGCCTCCCCTGGCAGATTGTGGACAGTGGAGACGGAAACGGCCGCTTCCCTGGACACTTGACTCTTGGTGGTGTCCTCTACTGCCTCCTCTGGCTGCTTGTGGTCATTGTCTAGAATGTGTGGCAACTTTGAAGGCAGCATTGGAGCCGGGCTTTTATCACCCAACAGGTCCTCTCCCTGGACAATGGATGTGCCTGTAGTGTTCGCTGTGGTAACGGAGGACTCGGTGTCATACTCTTTTGTCTCCTCTGTCAGTTTGTGGTCAGAGTCTCGGATACATGGCGAGCTTGGAGGCAGTGCTGCAGGGTCAGGAGGGCTTTGATCAGCTGCCATGTCCTCTTTTAGGTGAGTGGACACATCATTGTTTGTTTCACTGATAACTGGACACTTGGTGGTGGACTCTACTGCCTCCCCTGGCAGTTTGTAGTCAACTTCAAAGACAAGTGGCAGACTTGGAGGCAGCATTGGGACAGGGCATTTAGCTGCTGATCTGTACACTCCAAAATCAACAGTAGCTGTGCCTGCAGTGGTCTCTGTAGCAATTGAGACCTCATAGGTATCCTCTACTGTCTGCTCTGGTGGCATGAAGTCATCGTCAAAGACTGTTGGCAGGCATGGAGGCAGCACTGAAGGAAGACTTCTAGCTGCCCATCGATTCTCTCCCTTGAAAGTGGCTGTGGTAGCAGTGGCCTCTGTGGCAACTGGGCACTCTGTGGCTGAAACAGCAGGCTGGGAGGTTTCGAGGAAATTGAATGAATTGCCAATGAACCGCTGAGCCAGGGGTGGGAGGGAGTAAGGATAGAATCTGTCCTCTTCCTCGACATTAGATATTACCACTGGAGCAACTGAGACCTCAGTGGTGCCCTCTACTGCCTGATGTGGCTGCATGGAGTCTTCGTCAAAGAAGTGTGGCAGGTATCGATGCAGCATTGAGGAAAGATGTATATCTGTCCATAGGTCCTCTCGTATACCTGTAGATACATCTGCAGTGGCCTCTGTGGCAACTGGGCATTCAGCAGACTGGCAGGTTTCAGGGACAAAGTATGAAAATACAATGAACCGCTGTGCATCCTGAGCGCGTATGGCAAATGGAGAGGGGGGATGCAACATGGTAGGTATAGGCCTCTGATTGGTGAAAGCCAGTGGTGGGAGGGAGTCAATACAGGGAGCCATGAACTCAGTGAGAGGACAGTTGCTTACATCTCTCACATTCTGCGTGAGAAAAGAAACAGACATGATGAAAGTGATCACATTCAGTACATACATATATACTGTATGAGTCAGCACTATTTACTTATAAATCACATATATATATATATATATATATATATATAGTGTCCTCTAAGATGCTCTGCACCAGTCTGTCCCAACCCTGGGTCCCCTAGCCAATGGGCCAGCTAAGTGTAAAAATACATGCCCCACACCCAGCATAACATTTGACATTTTAGCCATTTATCAGACGCTTTTATCCAGAACGACTTATAGTTAGTTAGTGCATTCAACTTAAGGTAGCTAGGTGAGACAACCACATCATCCTGATATGAGCGTCTATGATAGAACGGTTGTTTATTTTTTATGACAAGACAACCATAAGAACTGAGGACATAAATACACTGAAACAGACAGACATGATACAACACATTTAGACAAGAACAGTTATAAGCATTGCCATGGTGTAGCCTAATACAAAAAGAAATAAGGACAAAACATTGTTAGCTTACATTCCATGGCATATGGAACATTTTGCCCTTACAATAACTTATATTTGCTTTAATTAATATTGTTAAAGAGAACTCTAGTCGACTTTGTCAAAGTTGGTCTTGTTACCTCCTCAATCAGTCTTGGCATTTTCCTCGTCTTGAACCAAATCCTCTTCATCTTCTTCTCCTGATCCTTCTGGATCTGCAACACCAGAGCCAACCTGGCTCTCAGCTCCATCACGTAGTCTGTCTAGATCGCCCTTTCCTCCAACCGACACTCACCCCTCCTCTGTGTCAGCGTTGAACCCTCCATGTCTTCCTCTTAGCTAACAATAACTCTGGAAAATACACAACGTTGTAGTAAGTGGGTGTTGCTAACCAAATAATAATGCATCTCTTTACAATGTGCACACGTTTTCTTCCCAGCTACTTACAATTAAGCAAGTGAGAATCCTGATCCAGATATGTTTAGGCAATAGGCCTATCTGAATTACTAGTAAAAAGTTGGCTACTGGAAAAGCGACCAAGTTCAAATGAATCGATTTTGGCTGTTCTTATCATTTCGTGAACAATATCCTTCATGACATCATCATTGTGATCGAAGGCGTTGCCATGGCAGATGAAAAAGCACAACACAGACTTTAAAAAGCAAACTTCACACTCTTTCTGTACCTTACTATTGAGCCTTATTCAACCCCTCATGTAGCTCTACTCCATATTGGGCCTGGTTCTCACAAACCACACTAATCACTTCCATCATATCATTGAAAACACTGTGTTTTGGGTAGAAAATGACTCTATATCCATGCAGGACCTAACTTGTACAGTTTCATCTATTTTAAAAACCAAGGAGGTAAAAACGCCTGTCTTCTCTTTGAGTGCCCTTGAGTGCACCTCAATTGAAAGAGGTCTATCAATTCAACCATTTGAAATGGATGTCCATTCAATTAAGAACATATTATTCTTATTAGAAATGAATCAGCTACAAATTAGGTAGGCGTACTTGTTTTTTTACACAACCTACTCTTTTGGTACATATTTATTGAGATAATTGATTACAACATATGTTGGTGATTAACACAGAGAGAGGTTTTTTTTCAGTCATCAATAGAATGCATTAGCCATTAGGCTGGCTCACTACAATTGTAACATGGCATCTCAGGTGTCAGGATGAAGCATTTTCTCACAAAAAGAGGACTCAAGCAAACTATCTCTCTTCAACAGTTTCACTAGTCATGTTAGGTCTACTTAAAATGTCACATTCATACACAAGTAATTTGAAAATAAGTTATACTACTGAAACACATTCACAATAAGTTATATTACAACCTACCTCTGAAGTAAGCAGTGTGTTCTCTCACTAATGAAATAGGACATTAATGATTTGTCAGTGGTTAGTTGAATCAGTCTCTTTGCACTGTTCAGTTTGTCTGTGCAACAGGTAACCTTCCAGAATCGGAATCTTGTGATGTCACAATGGAGTCCCCATTGCCATGGTTACCCACAGCAGCTTTCATGTGTTATCAAATGCTGGCACAATTTTGTTTATTTATTTTAGATTTTTTGTACCTATGCAGCACAGTCATACCTAATATATACAATGAATCCATATAACCTAATTTTTTATTAAAATAAAATGCTGTAACTCATGTAAAATGGTTGACCATTCAAACGACATGTGTTTTGCCTAATTAAAAGTCTATATGTTTTAGATATCATAAATAGCAGCCAGGCTTACTTAGGTTGTTTGTTCGATCTCAGCCTACCACTAATGCCAATATTTTTCATCATCATCATCATCATCATCAATGAAATACATAGGCTACCTTACTACAGTAAAACAAGTCTTCCATAGTCTATGTCACCTCAGTAACAAAGTTCCAAAAAAAGAAATGAGGGTTCAAGAAAACATCTCTCTTCAATGGCCTCAGCTATTAGCCATATGATCAACAAGGTCAAATGCAGCACTAAAATCAAGAAGCAGCTCATCCACAAGTTTATCTTGGTCAAGTGACCTGAGCCATTGATCGATTAAATCAACGAGAGCTGTTGCAGTCGAGTGATCCTTACGGTATCTTTACGGTACGCATGCTCATAGAGGGATAAAAGTAGCTGGATGTGTAATTATATAGGCCCAAAAAATGTAATTGAAGAGTAGGTGTCATTGATGTTTAGCATTTAAGTTTAATAAATAATTAAATAAAAAAATCAATATCAGCTGACTATAGAACAGTATTGTTTAAAATTGTTTGAACATTTTCTTATCCATGTCTTTCCAGTTGATATAACCAAACAGACAACCTTTGTTGCTCAAGAGCGTCACACATTCCTCCATTCATTCTCTATCATATTCCCCTCCATCATATTCCTCTATCATATTCCCTCCATCATATTCCCTCTATCATATTCCCTCTATTATATTCCCTCCATCATATTCCTCTATCATATTCCACTCCATCATAATACTCGCTATCATATTCCCTCTATCATATTCCTCTTTATTTTTTACAGGGAATCCCAATTGAGACCAGTGTCTCTTTTTCAATGGTGCCCTGTGTTATATCAATTAACATTCCAAACAGCTTAAACAGATAAAATTACATACAGAGTAGAAAATATATAGAGCAAAATTATTAGACTTCATTTCACAATGAACAGGTCTTGTATTTAATCCGTTGAGCTGACAACCATTTTGCACTGTTTCACTAGGGCTTTAGTCATCAATCTAGCAAGAGGGAAATATTTTATTAATGTAGTGGTGTCCCTCCCCCCAGGAAGCTATGACCTTTAGCTTTCACCTGGAATTGTTCATTTATGTCTGAGAAAAAAAAACACTTTTCAAACCATATGATCTAGTACACAAGAAAAGTATAATACAACCTTCTTTACTAATTTGCCAAACATTTCATGACATTAGTGAGAGTAAAAATCTGTAAAATTTGTGAATGTCTAAATTAACATTTGGGCAATTTGACCAGTGTACATCACTCCTATAGACAATGAGAGATGGGCTATGTAAAGGTCTCGATTTTGTCGTTCTGAACAAATGTTTGACTTCCACACAAAATTACTTCTTGACTTATTTTAGGTTTAAGGAAGTGTGTAGGTCGCATTCTTTATAGTAGAGCTATGAAAGTTATGTATTTAGCTCTGCCTGCTCGCAACAAATTCATTGATTGCTTTGCCATGTCTGTGCCATGAAGCAGTCAAGGATGGATAAATGTTTTTTCCTGGAACGTCCCTTTGACTTAACGTTGCAGTTAAGTGATAAATGGATGTATTGATGCATCCGAACACCAGAGGGAGACAAATAAAAGTTTATTCGACAGAGAACGTTTACGTGGTTCTAGGAATGTCTGGATGGATGTCTTCTGAAATATAAAACGGTGGGAAATCAATCAAATAAGTAATGCAAACAATTACATATTTTTTAAAGAAATTCTAGCGCCCGATTCCGGGGACTGTCAGCCTAAGAGATTTTAAGTCTTAAAGTGATCTAATGAAACAAATCCTCTCTGTCACATTCCTCTCAATATATTCCCTCTATCATATTCCCCTCTATCCTAATCCCTCTATCATATTCCTCTCCACCCACTCCTCCTCCTTCCTCCTCTCCCTAATCTCAGGGCAGCCCCTCTCCATCCACTAGAGCAGGAAGTCTCTGGGCTCAGTGAGGTCCAGCTCAGACTGAAGAGAGGCCGTTTTAACTGTCTTCTCCTTTAGCTGTTCTTCCAGCCTGGCAAGTACTATCTCCTTGTCAACCAAGCAACCTGATCTGGACTTTGAGATGATCTGACGTCTCGTTTGCTTGAGACATTTCTCTTTGCTGCTCATCTCTTGAGTGTTCCAGCACACGAATATCCTTCTTGAAGTAGCATAAATCTGAGGCTACCTCTTATTTCAGATCCTCATGTGCTTCTCTTATTGGTTTGAATGTGTGTCCTCTGTCGTCTCACCCATCTCTGCAGATCACAGAGATCAGCTTACTGTCCGTCTCACAGAACAGCTTCAGAGGCTCTCCATGTTCACGACATTCATCTCTCTACTGTTTCCTCTCTCGGCTGTAGCTCTCTGTCTTTTAGCATTTTCCTCCAGTTTCAGCTGGTAGCCCACGTTCCTGATCAGTCTGTTGATCTGGAAGATTATGTCTCTGACCAGAGCCCTTCCCACTTGACAAAGTTGGTGTCCAGCATTCAGGCTGTCTTGGAGGCATCTCTTGCAGAAGGTGTGCTGATAGCTTAGAGACACAGGCTCAGTGTAGATGTCTGTGCAGATGGAACAGCACAGGTGGTCTGCCAGGTCAGAGGAAGCTGTGGCCATAATGACTGTGCTCGTGCTCAGTGTGTGAGAGACAAAGAGGCAGTGTCCAAATACCCATATTAGAGTAATAAATAGAATGTAAAAACATTTAGCTTTATGTGAAATTTAGAAACTATGCCGCGTTCACATTCTAGTCGGACCTATGAAACTCTGAAATGTCCAACTTGCTGTTCTTAGAATGCGGCACGTGTATAACTACAACCAGTAAGCAAGTCTGACATTTCCGGGGTTCCAAGTTCCGACTAGCATGTGAATGCGGCAATAGTACTCAGAATTTGTCATCTAATGCGCGATTGCATTGACTCCCGTCATTCGTTCATTTCGGTACAGCGCGTCAATTTATCTGACTATCAGCTGTTGCCAAACAAGTGAGTCAGAAAAGAAGAGTGAATTCTACTAGATCAAAGGCGAAATTAGTATGCAGTTTAAGTATGTATTACGCTAGAATGGATATTTAGACACAGCCAGTAACAGGTCTGTCTTGGAAAATACATGTATGTTCTTGAAGTACACAGTCAAATTAACATTAGCTTTAAAGCCCTCATGAAGAATACTGACAGACATCTTGTAAAGGTAGAGGCATGTGACTATCATAAAGCAAGACAGACTAAAGTAATAGTAACATTTTCAGTGTGGGTGTGGGGAAAAAGCTAAAACACAAGTGAATAAAGGATGGGTTTTATTATCCATACAGTATAAATAGGAAATGTCTAATAAACAAATGATTCCAACTAATTCTTTGGATTGAAGATGACTGCTTTAGACTGTTGATATGCATGCACACATTGAGGTCAGCAAGCACCAAATAAGTGTCCAGCATGCTCTAGTGCAGGGATGTCAATCATACGGCACTAGAGCGTCCACATTTTTTTTTTTTAAAGGAACAGATATTCCAAATATGTCCAGCAGAGGTGTCACTTAAATAACGAGAGATCCTGAAATAAACAGCACGTGACATTAACGCGCCCAGAATGCGCCATCTGCCGATCTTGCCTTATCGTTATTAAGCTCTTGTTGTCAAAATTACCCACATTACCAAAATGTCTTAATCAAAAAGGAGAAAAGTTGACACAGAGTGCAGAGTTTTCCAAGAAAAAGGGACTGATTCATATTTATTCACAGAAGTGAATGGGAAATCTGTGTGCTTGGTGTGTAATCAGCAAGTTTCAGTGCTCAAGGAATATAATATTCGGCGCCACTATGAGACTCATCATGGTGAAAAATACAACCATTTGCGAGGACAACTGAGAATAGAGAAGATAAATTAATTGTTAGTGGGTCTGAAGAAACAGCAGTCTGTTTTTACCCGTAGCCGAGAGGTCAGTGATGCAGCGGTGAAAGCTAGCTACCTTATTGCTAATGAGATAGCGTTAGGATCCAAGCCATTTTCTGAGGGTGAGTTCGTGAAAACATGCATGCTAAAGGCTGCAGAAATCGTGTGCCCCGAAAAGCGACAGGCCTTTGCCAACATTAGCCTAACGAGAAACACTGTCGCAGATAGAATTTCAGATCTCTCGGCAGACTTGGAGAGCCAAATGAATCACAAAGTCAAGTTATTTGTTGCATTTTCGGTTGCAATTGATGAGAGCACTGATATTACAGATGTTGCTCAACTGGCCATATTCATTCGTGGTGTTGATGCGACTTTGACAGTCACCGAGGAGTTCCTTGGGTTGGTACCTATGACGGATACTACAACAGCGGATGAAATTATGACCTCTCTCGTTGGAGCGCTGGACAGAGTCGGAGTGGACTGGTCCCGTGCCGTCAGCCTGGCTACAGATGGTGCGCTATCAATGATTGGGAGAAAAGCAGGTGTTGTGACAAAATTCAGAGATAAAGTACAGGCCGCAAATGGAGGACAAGAGTTTTGGACATTTCACTGTATTTTGCACCAGGAAGCATTGTGTTGCAAATCATTAAAAATGGATCATGTCATGGAGGTGGTTGTCCGCACTGTTAATTTCATCCTAGCAAGAGGTTTGAATCACCATCAGTTTGACAGTCTGTCAGTGTGGCTGTAGGTGGGTGTGGTGGTGGAATCAGGCGCAGGACGCAGAAGCACAGTCCAAAGACTTTAGTGAAGAAATAACAGGGTCAAATGCCCAACTAGCCCGAAGGCGACAACTCCGCACGCAGGCGAGAAACAAAACGGGCGCACAAAACAGGTGCGTAATAAGGCTCCAACACAGTGGAGAACAGCTCTACCGAGCAAATACGAATGTAACGTCCAACAACGCAGTAAGAGAAAACAATAACACACAACACTAGACAAGACACAACGAGAACTTATAGGACACTAATTACACTAAACGAGAAACAGGTGTACAACAATCAGACCAAAGCAAACGAACATAGAAACATCCAACGGTGGCAGCTAGTATTCCGGAGACGACGAATGCCGAAGCCTGCCCGAGCAAGGGAGAGAGGCAGCCTCGGCCGAAACCGTGACAGTACCCCCCCCCCCCCCCTTGACGCGCGGCTCCAGACGTGCGCCGACTCCGGCCTCTGGGACGACCAGGAGGACGCGGAGCAGGGTGCGTCGGGTGCCCCTGATGGAATTCCGTCAGGAGAGACAGGTCCAAAATGTCTCTCCTCGGCACCCAGCACCGTTCTTCCGGGCCGTACCCCTCCCACTCCACTAGATATTGGAGACCCCCCATCCGACGTCTCGAATCCAAGATGGACTGTACAGAGTACGCCGGTACCCCCTCGATGTCCAATGGGGCCGGAGGAGTCTCCATGATCTCATTTTCTTGGAGTGGACCAGCTACCACCGGCCTGAGAAGAGACACATGGAACGAGGGGTTAATACTCTTATACTCCACAGGTAGTTGTAATTTGTAATATACCTCGTTCAACCTTCTCAGGACTTTAAATGGCCCTACAAACTGCCGACCCAGTTTCCGACAGGGCAGGCGGAGGGGCAGGTTTCTGGTAGAGAGCCAGACTCGATCACCAGGTGCGTACACCGGTCCCTCACTGCGGTGGAGATCAGCGCTCGCCTTATGACGTCGGAGGGCCCGCTGCAGGTGGACGTGTGCAGCGTTCCATGTCTCCTCCGAGCGCCGCGCCCACTCATCCACCGCAGGAGCCTCGATCTGGCTCTGCTGCCAAGGTGCCAGAACCGGCTGGTAACCTAACACACATTGAAAAGGGGTTAGGTTAGTGGAGGAATGGCGTAGGGAATTCTGGGCCATCTCAGCCCAGGGAACGTACCTTGCCCACTCCTCCCGCCGGTCCTGACAGTATGTTCTGAGAAACCTACCCACATCCTGGTTCACGTGTTCCACCTGCCCATTACTCTCCGGGTGGTAACCCGAGGTGAGGCTCACCGAGACCCCCAACCGCTCCATAAAAGCTCTCCAGACTCTGGAGGTAAATTGGGGACCTCGATCAGACACAATATCCTCGGGTACCCCGTAGTGCCGGAACACATGGGTGAATAGTGCTTCGGCAGTTTGCAGGGCAGTAGGAAGGCCCGGCATGGGGAGCAAACGACAGGCCTTAGAAAACCGGTCCACAACGACCAGTATAGTGGTATTACCCTGTGAAGGAGGAAGGTCAGTAAGGAAATCCACCGAGAGGTGAGACCATGGTCGTTGTGGAACGGGCAGGGGTACCAACTTATCCCTAGGCAGATGTCTAGGCGCCTTACACTGGGCGCACACCAAGCAGGAGGAAACATAAACCCTCACATCCCTCGTCAATGTGGGCCACCAGTACTTGGTACTAAGACAGTGCATTGTCCGGCCGATACCAGGGTGTCCAGAGGAGGGTGACGTGTGAGCCCAATAGATCAAACGATCCCGAACCTCGAGCGGAACGTACTTCCGACCCTCCGGGCATTGAGGTGGACTAGGGTCGGTGCGTAACGCCCGCTCGAGTTCAGCATCGACCTCCCACACTAGCAGTGCCACCAGACAAGACTCCGGCAGTATGGGAGTAGGCTCCACGGACCTCTCCTCCGTGTCATACCGCCGAGACAGCGCGTCTGCCTTACCGTTCTGTGACCCAGGGATGTACGTGATCTTTAATGTGAAACGGGTCAAAAACATATTCCACCTCGCCTGGCGAGGGTTCAGCCTCCTCGCTGCCCGGATGTACTCCAGGTTACGGTGGTCCGTCAAAATGAGGAAAGGGTGTTGAGCCCCCTCAAGCCAGTGCCTCCACACCTTGAGGGCCTGTACCACGGCTAACAACTCCCTGTCTCCCACGTCATAGTTTCGCTCCGCCGGACTGAGCTTCTTGGAATAAAATGCACAAGGGCGGAGCTTAGGTGGCACGCCTGACCGTTGAGACAGTACGGCTCCTATACCGGCCTCAGACGCGTCCACCTCTACCTGAAATGGCAAAGAGGGATCCGGATGCGCCAGCACCGGGGCCGAGGTAAACAGGTCCTTCAGCCTCCCAAACGCCCTGTCCGCCTCGGCCGACCACTGCAGACGCACCGGACCCCCCTTCAAAAGAGACGTGATGGGAGCTGCCACCTGTCCAAAACCCCGGATAAACCTCCAGTAGTAATTCGCAAACCCCAAAAACTGTTGCACCTCCTTCACAGTTGTTGGTGTTTGCCAATTACGCACGGCTGACACCCGGCCGACCTCCATCTTCACCCCTGACGCAGACAACTGATAACCCAAAAAGGAGACCGACTCCTAGAAAAACAGACACTTCTCTGCCTTAACATACAGGTCGTGCTCCACCAGCCTCCGCAACACTCTGCGTACCAGGGCCACATGCTCAACACGGGTAGGCGAGTACACGAGAATGTAATCTATGTACACAACCACCCCCTGCATGTCCCTGAAGATCTCATCCACAAATGATTGGAAAACTGACGGAGCGTTCATCAACCCGTATGGCATGACCAGATACTCGTAATGGCCCGAGGTGGTACTAAAGGCTGTCTTCCATTCATCGCCCTACCTGATGCGCACCAAGTTGTACGCGCTCCTGAGATCTAGTTTAGTGAAGAAACGCGCCCCATGCAATGACTCAGTCATGGTCGCAATCAGCGGAAGTGGATAGCTGTACTTCACCGTGATCTGATTGAGACCACGATAATCGATGCACGGGCGCAACCCACCATCCTTTTTCTTCACAAAAAAGAAACTCGAGGATGCAGGAGAAGTGGAAGGCCGTATGTAACCTTGTCTCAGAGATTCCTCTATGTAAGTCTCCATGGCTTTCTTCTCCTCCTGAGACAGAGGATACACTTGGCTCCGTGGGAGCGCAGCTCCTGCCTGGAGGTCTATCGCACAATCTCCCTGCCTATGGGGCGGCAACCGCGTCGCCCTCGACTTACTAAACGCAATAGCCAAATCCCCATACTCAGGAGGAACGTGCAATGCGGGCACCTGGTTTGGACTCTCCACCGAGGTAGCCCCTACGGAAACGCCCAGACATCGACCCACACACTGAGCAGACCACTCCATCAGAGCTCTCTCCTGCCACGAAATCGATGGGTTGTGGGTACTTAACCAGGGCATGCCCAGCACCACCGGATACACAGGCGAGTCGATTAGAAATAGCTGAATCATCTCCTGATGACCCCCCTGCGCACACATCCTAAGTGACGCAGTGACCTCCCTGATCAAGCCCGCACCAAACGGACGGCTATCTAGGGCATGAACGGGGAAAGGAACATCAACAGGGAGAAGGGGAATCCCTAAGGCTAAACAAAACTTCTTATCCACAAAGTTCCCAGCCGCGCCTGAATCTACCAGCGCCTTATGCTGGGAATGAGGTGCTACCTGTGGAAAACGCACAGGTATACAGAAATGTGCAACAGAGAGCTCTGGGTGAGTGGGGCGCGTACTCACCTGGAAGGAATCCCCAGTGCGGGACCTGTCATCCTCTCCCCTAGGAGGCCATCCCCAGCACCTAGCCGCGGTGTGTCCTCCCCGACCACAGTTGGTGCAAGGGATGGACCCCCTCGTAAGCCGACCCCTCCTCTCTCTAGCGCCAGCGCTCCCGAGCTCCATGGGGCATGGCTCAGGGACGCTGGAGGGTAAAATGGGCGGACCCCTCTCGGAACGTCCGCGGGTAGCTAGTAGGTTATCCAGCCTGATGGACATGTCGACCAACTGGTCGAACGAGAGGCTGGTGTCCCTACAGGCCAGCTCCCGACGGACGTCCTCGCGAAGACTACATCTGTAGTGATCGATGAGCGCCCGCTCATTCCACCCTGCATCCGCCGCTAGAGTACGGAATTCAAGGGCGAACTCCTGGGCACTCCTTCTCCCCTGCCGGAGGAAGACCAGACGCTCCCACGCCGCTTTCCCCTCCGGGGGATGGTCAAACACCGCCCTGAAGCGGCGGGAGAACTCGGCGTAGGTAATGGTGCCCGCGTAAATCCTCCTCCACTCCGCGTTGGCCCATTCCAACGCCTTCCCGGACAGGCAGGAGATCAGGGCGGACACGCTCTCATGTCCCGAGGGCGCCGGGTGCACGGTGGCCAGGTATAGCTCCACCTGAAGCAGGAATCCCTGACACCCGGCCGCGGTCCCGTCGTAGGCTCTCGGGAGCGAGAGTCGAACTCCCCCGGGTTCCGGCGCAGGAACGGGCTGACTGGCCGATGGTGCTGGCGGAGAGGATGGCGGTGGAGGAGTCCCCCAGCCTCAGAGGGTGGTGATCACCTCCTGCAGTGCGGACCCCATCTGCAGGATCTGGTCACTCTGTTCCCGGACCTTTTCCTCCAGCGTCGCCTGGGCTGCTGCGGCTCCTGCTGATTCCATTTTCAAGGTGTGTTATTCTGTCAGTGTGGCTGTAGGTGGGTGTGGTGGTGCAATCAGGCGCAGGACGCAGAAGCACAGTCCAAAGACTTTAGTGAAGAAATAACAGGGTCAAATGCCCAACTAGCCCGAAGAAGAAAACTCCGCACGCAGGCGAGAAACAAAACGGGCGCACAAAACAGGTGCGCAATAAGGCTCCAACACAGTGGAGAACAGCTCTACCGAGCAAATACGAATGTAACGTCCAACAACGCACTAAGAGAAAACAATAACACACAACACTAGACAAGACACAACGAGAACTTATAGGACACTAATTACACTAAACGAGAAACGGGTGTACAACAATCAGACCAAAGCAAACGAACATAGAAACATCCAACGGTGGCAGCTAGTATTCCGGAGACGACGAACGCCGAAGCCTGCCCGAGCAAGGGAGAGAGGCAGCCTCGGCCGAAACCGTGACACAGTCTTCTCAGTGATAAAGACATTACGCATGGCTTGCCATACCACACTGAAGTACGGTGGTTAAGCCGAGGTGCCGTGCTGAAGCGTTTCTTTGAGCTACGAGAGCAAATTGAACAGTTCATGGAGAAAAAAGGCATACCAGTGAAGGAACTTAAATGCCTAGAATGGGTGCAGGATCTTGCCTTTCTGGTGGATATTACAGAGCACCTGAATAATCTTAACAAAATGTTGCAGGGCCGCAAAAAAGTTGTCACTCAGTATTATGACAGCATACGCGCATTCAAGTTGAAACTGTCACTCTGGGAGACACAACTATCTAGCGGTGACACCGCTCATTTCCCTTGTCTAAGAGATGTGCGTGCGACCGGACTTAATGCTGACATGGCTCAATACAAAGACAAGATTACAGGATTGCTGCGGGAGTTTGAGCGACGGTTTCAGGTCTTCTGTGAACTTGAGACAGAATTTGCCGTTTTTTGCTCGCCATTCACATCCAACTCGAAATAATTGACTTGCAGTGTGATTCAGGCATGAAGGACAAATTTGCCTCTGTGGGCTTGGACACATTTATCAGTATCTCTTGCCAGGGTGCCCCAAATTAACAGCCCTGGCTGCAAAGGTTTTATGCATGTTTGGGACTACCTATCTTTGTGAACAGGTTTTCTCTGTAATGAACATTAATAAAACAAAGCTGCGCTCAAGGCTAACACACAAGCACTTAAATGACATTATGAAATTGGCTGCTACTCAGGATTTGACACCTGATATTGATGCTGTCGTGAAGGCTAAAAGATGCCAAGTTTCAGGAGCAGCCGGTAGGCCGAAGTGAGAGAAAGAGAGGGGAGGGGGTTAAACAGCGAGTAGGTCAAGTCTAATTGTAAGACTTGTAATGCTCTTTAAGAGACTTTTTTCACTCTGAAGAATACAGTTCTGTGAAAAAATAACATTTACTGTGGTAATGTAATATTTAAAGACCATGAACATTGTGATAACGTTCTTCATTGCTCCGACTTTAGTTTGTGCATAGTGTGGTGAGTCAGTTCAGGTGGTCAGAATGTATACTGTACATTAAAATAAGTTAAGTTAATAAGTTAATAAAACAAGTTGTTTTAATCAAAGTGAAATGCAATTTTCTCAGTTCCATAGGCCTATCTGTGAATAAATGTTTTGTGCCTTTGTAGATCCACTGTGATCTGTGAGTTATAATGCACATATGTAGGCTAAATGATAAATTAAGGCATAATATTGAAAAACAAAGGTAAAGATTTGTTGACGTTATTTATAGGTTATTTTGCTATTATTTTACTGGCCCGGCCCACTTGAGATCAGATTGCGCTGTATGTGGCCCCTGAACCAAAATGAGTTTGACACCCCTGCTCTAGTGGTTATTACAAGTAACTACATATATCACACCACAACAGCTAACATAGTGTCTCACTCCCTCTCCTCCTCTCCTCCTCTCCCTCTTGTCTCCTCTGGTCTTCCTCTATACCTATCCTCTCCTCCTCGCCCTCTCAGTGGAGTTGCTCCAGCTGGATAGAGTGACGGCGAGGTGACCTGCCTCTCTCACTGGAGGGCGGGAGAGGGGGAACAAAGAGGAGGAGGAGGAGGTGGAGAGAAAGAGAGTAGGAATGGAAGATGAGGTGGAGAGGGGTAGAGGAGGCAGAAAGCCTGGTCTAAGTATTGCTTTAAAGGGAAGAGAGGGGGAGGAGGAGAGAGCGCGAGAGATGGGGGGAGTGGGAGAAAGAGGGAAGGAGGGGGAGGAGGGGGAGGAGGGGGAGGAGGGGGAGGAGGTGGAGGGCAGCTGTGTCCGACACACCATACTTACACCTGCAACAGGTAGGCCAGGGGGTGGGACCTGTAGGTGAGACTCATAACATGATAAGGGGGGCAGGTGAAGAAGGGGTGGAGCTGGAGTCAAGGAGGGGAGGGTGTTCCTACGAGCCCCTTGCCAGCGAGACGGGGAGCAGGGAGGAAGTCTGTCCACGGAGCATTTCTGGGTCATTGGTTCGCCTCCAATGAGATTAGATCCCCCTCTACAATGTAAAGCAGTTTGAGTCCTGGGGGGTTCTCTGTATAAATCCAAAGTGAAACCTCCAGGGGCTAGCCTTCTCTCAGCGGAGAGTCTGCTCTGGGCTGCCTGCAAAAGGTGCTCCTCTGTGGGAAAGAGGAGAGAACAAGAGCCCCCAGAAGAGATCTCCTTATGGTAGTGATGGACAGATCAACTCTCCTTGTCATCTTCCACCTCTTCCTCTTCCTCTTGCTCGGCCTTCTCCCTCCTTTCCTTCTTACAGTCGTGATGGAGAGAACCCTTTTCTCCCTTTCCTCCTTCCTCTCCTCCCTCTTTCTCTTCCTCTACCTTCCTCTCCCTCCTTCCCTCTTGGTAGACCTTGTTTAGTCAAGCCAGATTGTGGATAGCTAGCCATGGTTCAGACCACTGTCGCTGTCTGGGAGGGGGGATACAGGACTGGTCCACTGGACTCAGCTCACATGGGGAGAACCTGCTGCTGCTGCCACTCCCCCTCTTACCTGGGATGAGATCACGTTTGGAGGAAACCTGGCACCATCCCTACGGTGAAGCATGGTGGTGGCAGCATCATGCTGTGGGGAGGATTTTCAGGACAGGGACTGTGAACACGCCCCATTCACATCGACGGGGCTGTAGTGGAGCGGGTCGAGAATTTCAAGTTCCTTGGTGTCCACATCACCAACAAACTATCATGGTCCAAACACACCAAGACAGTCGTGAAGAGGGCACGACAACGCCTTTTCCACCTCAGGAGACTGAAAAGATTTGACATTGGTCCCAAGATCCTCCAAAAGTTCTACAGCTGCACCATCGAGAGCATCCTGACCGGTTGCATCACCGCCGGGTATGGCAACTGCTCGGCATCCGACCGTAAGGCGCTACAGAGGGTAGTACGTACGGCCCAGTACATCACTGGGGCCAAGCTTCCTGCCATCCAGGACCTATATACTAGGCGGTGTCAGAAGGGAGGCCCAAAAAATTGTCAAAGACTCCAGTCACCCAAGTCATAGACTGTTCTCTCTGCTACGCACAGCAAGCGGTACCAGAGTGCCAAGTCTAGGTCCAAAAGGCTCCTTAACAGCTTCTACCCCCAAGCCATAAGACTGCTGAACAATTAATAAAATGGCCACCCAGACTATTTACATTGACACCTCCCCCCTTTGTTTTTACACTTCTGCTACTCGCTGTTTATTATCTATGCATAGTTACTTTACCCCTACTTAAATGTACAAATTACCTCAACTAACCTGTACCCCCACACATTGACTCTGTACCGGTACCCCTTGTATATAGCCTCGTTATTATTTTATTCTGTTACTTTTTCTTTTATTTTTTTCTTTAGTGTATTTAGTAAATATTTTCTTAACTCTATTTCTTGGACTGCATTATTGGTTAAGGGCTTGTAAGTAAGCATTTCACGGTAAGGTCTACACCTGTTGTATTCGGCACATGACAAATACAATTTGATTTGATTTGATTTGGAGACTACTCAGGATCAATAGAAAGATGAACAGAGCAATTTACAGAGAAATCCTTGATGAAAACCTGCTCCAGAGCGCTCAGGACCTCAGACTGGGGCTAAGGTTCACCTTCCAACAGGACAACGACCCTAAGCACACAGCCAAGACAACGCAGGAGTGGCTTCGGGACAAGTTTCTGAATGTCCTTGAGTGGCCCAGCCAGAAGCCGGACTTGAACCCGATCTAACATCTCTGGAGAGACCTGAAAATAGCTGTGCAGCGACACGCCCTATCCAGCCTGACAGAGCTTGAGAGCTCCTCAAATACAGGTGTGCCAAGCTTGTAGCGTCATACCCAAGAAGACTGTAATCGCTGCCAAAGGTGCTTCATCAAAGTACTGAGTAAAGGGTCTGAATACTTATGTAAATGTGAAATTTCCATTTGTTATTTTTAATACATTTATAAAAAAGTCTAAAAACCTGTTCTCACTTTGTCATTATGGGGTATTGTGTGTAGATTGATGAGGAAAAAAAACAATTTAATCAATTTTAGAATAAGACAAATTGTGGAAAAAGTCAAGGGGTCTGAATACTTTACAAATGCACTCAATTAGATTTTGTTCAAAATAATTTATAGGGCAGCCAATAATTGTGACACGCATGTTTTTGAATAAAATAATGATTTGTTGATGACGATTATTTTTTATTTGAACAATGTTTACTCAATTAAAGGGTAGATTCATATTATATTTTGAGTGTAAGATCAAGCTGATAGACCACAATGACATGTTTTCACAGCCTTTTTTGTTCATATTTCCTTCTGTTGCCAATAATTAAGGAGGGCACTGTACACTTCCACTCATCACTTGGTAATGGAAGAAGTCTTCATTGTTACCCTTATCTCTCTCCCTTTGATTACCCTCATGTCAGTCATACATTATATTACAAAATATTAAGCTTCAAAGGCAAAAAACATGATTAGACAAAAAATAATATTTATTTGAATGATACAGTATGTTACTAAATTGAAATTAAAATGAAATGTTTTTGTAATTATTACATTTTACGAAATGTAAAAAGAAAACTTTTAAAAATAATAATAATAACAAAAGCAAAGTAAAAAGAAAAGGAAACAGATCCAGATTCCTATTACCTTTACGAGTCGTCTTTGATCATATCCAGTTAATCACATTTGGCGGTTGGTCTTTCAGTACATTTTATGAAAAATGTTTTTTTGTGTGTTTTTTTTATCATTTCCTTGACAGTCGGCCATTCGAGTGCATTATGTAATTCTATGGAGAACATCTCATAACCACATTGCAGAACCTTTCTTGCTGCCTTATTTAGTGCTATTTGCAGTCTCTTTAGGTCACCAACACCTGCATTACTCCAGACAACAGTAGTTCATTTGACCATGGATGAGAGCTTGTGAGATTGTTTTAGAATTTTCTCTACCTATCCCATAGGTATAAACACTGGTAATGGCTCTACATTTCCCTCTGATAGGCTTTGTTTGCCATATTACACCTAATGTATATGTACACCTATCCAATCCTTTCAACATGTAGGAGTGCTTAGTGTCGTTTTAGGATTCAACATTTAAACTGTGCAACACTCCCCAAATTTGCGAAAAGTAAACATTTTGTGTTTATAATGTTTTGTACGGTATGCCTTGACAAAAAACAAACAGAGTAAACATTTATTTTTTTATTCTTTGTTTTTCATTGCATGCAAAAATACAGTATCTCTCTTTTCTCTCTCTCTCTCTTACCCAGTCTACTCATTCATCTTCAAGCTTTCATCCCTTCCCTGCTCTTCTATCACCCTCTCAGTTCCACCTCCACTTGGATCCCTCTTTTTCCTCTTCTCCAGTCTCTTCCTCTCCTCTTTCCTCCTCTTTTCTCTCTTATTCTCCTCCTTTTTTTGAATCTTTTGCTCCATCTCCAGGAGCTCAGCTTGAGCTTTCTCTCTTTTTCAGCTCCTCAGAAGGATTACTTTATCCTATCCCAGGTATTCCTTAAAGAGGTGGGGTTTCAAATGTCTCCGGAAGGTGGTGAGTGACTCCACTGTCCTGGCGTCGTGAGGGAGCTTGTTCCACCATTGGTGTGCCAGAGCAGCGAACAGTTTTGACTGGGCTGAGCGGGAACTATTCTTCCGCAGAGGAAGGGGAGCCAGCAGGCCAGAGGTGGATGAACGCAATGCCCTCGTTTGGGTGTAGGGTCTGATCAGAGCCTGAAGGTACGGAGGTGCCGTTCCCCTCACTGCTCCATAGGCAAGCACCATGGTCTTGTAACGGATGCGAGCTTCAACTGGAAGCCAGTGGAGTGTGCGGAGGAGGGGGGTGACGTGAGAGAACTTGGGAAGGTTGAACGCCAGACGGGCGGCGGCATTCTGGATGAGTTGTAGGGGTTTAATGGCACAGGCAGGGAGCCCAGCCAACAGCGAGTTGCAGTAATCCAGACGGGAGATGACAAGTGCCTGGATTAGGACCTGTGCCACTTCTTGTGTAAGGCAGGGTCGTACTCTCCGAATGTTGTAGAGCATGAACCTGCAGGATCGGGTCAACGCCTTGATGTTAGCGGAGAACGACAGGGTGTTGTCCAGGGTCACGCCAAGGCTCTTCGCACTCTGGGAGGAGGACACAACAGAGTTGTCAACCGTGATGGCGAGATCATGGAACTGGCAGTCCTTCCCCGGGAGAAAGAGCAGCTCCGTCTTGCCAGGGTTCAGCTTGAGGTGGTGATCCGTCATCCATACTGATATGTCTGCCAGACATGCAGAGATGCGATTCGCCACCTGGTTATCAGAAGGGGGAAAGGAGAAGATTAGTTGTGTATCAATGATAGGAGAGGCCATGTGAGGATATGACAGAGCCAAGTGACTTGGTGTATAGGGAGAAAAGGAGAGGGCCTAGAACTGAGCCCTGGGGGACACCAGTGGTGAGAGCACATGGTGCGGAGACAGCTTCTCGCCACGCCACTTGGTAGGAGCGACCGGTCAGGTAGGACGCAATCCAGGAGTGAGCCGCGCCGGACATGCCCAGCTCGGAGAGGGTGGAGAGGAGGATCTGATGGTTCACAGTATCAAAGGCAGCAGACAGGTCTAGAAGGACAAGAGCAGAGGAGAGAGAGTTAGCTTTAGCAGTGCGGAGAGCCTCCGTGACAAAGAGAAGAGCAGTCTCAGTTGAATGACCAGTCCTGAAACCTGACTGGTTTGGATCAAGAAGGTCATTCTGAGAGAGATAGCAAGAGAGTTGGCTAAAGACGGCGCGCTCAATAGTTTTGGAAAGAAAAGAAAGAAGGGATACTGGTCTGTAGTTGTTGACATCAGTGGGATCGAGTGTTGGTTTTTTGAGAAGGGGTGCAAAGCCTTGAAGACGGAAGGGACATAGCCAGCGGTCAAGGATGAGTTGATCAGCGAGGTGAGGTAGGGGAGAAGGTCACCGGAGATGGTCTGGAGAAGAGAGGAGGGGATGGGGTCAAGCGGGCAGGTTGTTGGGCGGCCTGCAGTCACTAGTCGCAAGATTTTATCTGGAGAGAGAGGGGAGAAAGAACTCAAAGCATAGGGTAGGGCAGTGTGAGCAGGACCAGCAGTGACATTAGACTTAACAAACGAGGATCAGATGTCGTCAACCTTCTTTTCAAAGTGGTTGACGAAGTCATCCACAGAGAGGGAGGTGGGGGGTGTTGGGGGGGGGGGGGGGGATTCAGCAGTGAGAAGAATGTGGCAAAGAGCTTCCCAGGGTTAGAGGCAGATGCTTGGAATTTAGAGTGGTAGAAAGTGGCCTTAGCAGCAGAAACAGATGAAGAAAATGTAGAGAGGAGGGAGTGAAAAGATGCCAGGTCAGCAGGGAGTTTAGTTTTCTTCCATTTCCGCTCAGCTGCCCGGAGCTCTGTTCTGTGAGCTCGCAATGAATCGTCAAGCCACGGAGCTGGAGGGGAGGACCGAGCCGGCCGGGAGGATAGGGGACACAGGGAGTCAAAGGATGCAGAAAGGGAGGAGAGGAGGGTTGAGGAGGCAGAATCAGGAGATTGGAGGGAGAAGGATTGAGCAGATGGAAGAGGAGAGAGTAGTGGGAGAGAGAGAGCGAAGGTTGCGGCGGCGCGTTACCATCTGTGTAGGGGCAGAGTGAGTAGTGTTGGAGGAGAGCGAGAGAGAAAAGGATACAAAGTAGTGGTCGGAGACATGGAGGGGAGTTGCAGTGAGATTAGTAGAAGAGCAACATCTAGTAAAGATGAAGTCAAGCGTATTGCCTGCCTTGTGAGTAGGGGGGGGGGGGGGGGGCGGTGAGAGGGTGAGGTCAAAAGAGGAGAGGAGTGGAAAGAAGGACGCAGAGAGAAATGAGTCAAATGTAGACGTAGGGAGGTTGAAATCCCCCAAAACTGTGAAGGGTGAGCCATCCTCAGGAAAGGAACTTATCAAGGCGTCAAGCTCATTGATGAACTCTCCAAGGGAACCTGGAGGGCGATAGATGACAAGGATATTAAGCTTAAATGGGCTAGTGACTGTGACAGCATGGAATTCAAATGAGGAGATAGACAGATGGGTTAGGGGAAAAATTGAGAATGACCACTTGGGAGAGATGAGGATTCCTGTGCCACCACCCCTCTGACCAGATGCTCTCGGGTATGCGAGAACACATGGTCAGACTAGGAGAGAGCAGTAGGAGTAGCAGTGTTTTCGGTGGTAATCCATGTTTCCGTCAGCGCCAGAAAGTCGAGGGACTGGAGGGTAGCATAGGCTGGGATGAAGTCAGCCTTGTTGGCAGCAGAACGGCAGTTCCAGAGGCTGCCTGAGACCTGGAACTCCAGGTGTGTGGTGCGTGCAGGGACCACCAGGTTAGAGAGGCAGCAGCCACGCGGTGTGAGGCGTTTGTGTAGCCTGTGCGGAGAGGAGAGAACAGGGATAGGCAGAGGCATAGTTGACAGGCTGTAGCAGATGGCTACAATAATGCAGAGGAGATCGGAATGAAATTAACTAAACATCTGGGAAAGGAGAGAGCAAGGCCTCCCTCACCAAAAAAATATAACTGGTGGCAGGTAGCTTAGTGGTTAAGAGCGTTGTACCAGTAACCGAAAGGTCGCTGGTTCTAATCCCCAAGCCGACTAGGTGAAAAATCTGTCGATGTGCCCTTGAGCAAGGCACTTAACCCTAATTGCCCCTGTAAGTCGCTCTGGATAAGAGCGTCTGCTAAATGACCAATTTATTATTTTATTTATTTATAACTCTCCCAACTTCCACCTCGGAAACTATAATTGTTTCACTGAACCACCCGAATAAAACTCTCCCAACTTCCACTTTAGAAGTTAGAATTGTTGTAAACTACAATGGTTCAATGTTTCAAGGACTAGACTCAACTTACTTTATTCAGCTAGCTAACTATGACGCCATAGCTAACTAGCATGGTAGCATCCAACAACACACAGTTTAGCACCAATACTTGGTTACACGGACTACCAATAGTGTGTTAACACACTAAACAGATAATTTGTGTCCGTGTCTAGTTCTTTCATAACGCAGCAATGATTAAACGTTGGCTAGCTAGCACAGAGATATTGTATTTAGCTACCACAGTACAGCCAGCTGGTAGTGTTGGCTAGCTAGCTACTAGCCAGCTAGTCCAGGAGGTGAGTTAGCTAGCTAGCTTCGTGCTACACCCGGCACCGCCGAATACAAAAGTAACCTACAGTGACTACATAAAACAACTACCCACAACAGCCCACGATGCCTACCTATAATACCTAAAAATATACAGCCCACGATGCCTACCTATAATACCTAACTACAATCTAAATACATAGTTTAAGCCTTACTCGACAGATCCCAAGCTATGTATGAAGCCAAACTTACCATAACGCATAACGCAGCAATGATTAAACGTTGGCTAGCTAGCACAAAGATATTGTATTTAGCTACCACAGTACAGCCAGCTGATAGTGTTGGCTAGCTAGCAATGGCTGCTGTGTTGACTTTGTTTGAAAAACAGCGTCGCTGCGAACGAATGTAGCTGGCTAAAAGGATATTATATTTAGTTGCTACCGTTGCTAATAGCTACTAGCCAGCTAGTCCAGGAGGTGAGTTAGCTAGCTAGCTTCGTGCTAGACCCGGCACCGCCGAATACAAAAGTAACCTACAATAACTACAAACAACAACTACCCACAACAGCCCACGATGCCTACCTATAATACCTAATAATATACAGCCCACGATGCCTACCTATAATACCTAACTACAATCTAAATACATAGTTTAAGCCTTACTCGACAAAGCCCAAGCTATGTATGAAGCCAAACTTACCCAACGCCAACTAACTGGGTGGCAGGCTGCAATCAGTAGCTGTAATTAAGTACAGCAGCCACCAACCATCTAACGTTAATGCCTCGGATAATGAGGTTAGAAGAACAGCTGAATGGTCGGTAGCTAGCTGGCTCAATTACAGGTACTCTTAAGCTTGAAATAACATTGGAAACAACTAACCACAGTTGCTAAAATTTACCAGTAGCTACCCGCTAGCTAGCTAGCTTTGTTGGTCCAAGTGGTGGGTTAGCTAGCACTCGTGCTTCGCCGGGGTCCACCGAATATAATACTTACCTACAATAATTACCTACAATAACTACCTAAGTAAACTACCTATAATGCCTGACTACAATACCTACATAAAATCTAAATACATGGTTTAACCCTCCCGTTGTCCTAGGGTCAAAATGACCCGCCACTGTGTTGAACCAACTTTATTTAATTTTTATATTTTTTGGATCATTTGTGAGAAGGAGGCAGTGATACTTTCTTTAAAGTCTCACTGCCTCCTTCTCACAAATGATTACAAAAATGTAAAAATTAAATAAAGTTGGTTCAACACAGTGGCGGGTCATTTTGACCCTAGGACAACGGGAGGGTTAAGCTTTACTCAACAACATATAAGAAGCCAGCTTATCTCCTGCTAGAGAAAACACAACCTCTCCCGACAACCTCGAGGCAAGAGACCTTTCTCTCTTTCTCGTCATCTTTCAACTTCTTATTCAGTTCCTTATTTTTCTCTTTTTCCTCCATCTTTAAAAATGTGACTTTCTGCTTGAGGTTCATGGCCAGAAAGCCCACTCTTCCCAGGATGGTCTCTGCTCTCTCTGATGAAACCGTCCCATTGGAGCTCTTGGAATGGGCACGGTCCGCCTCACCCTTCAAACCCTCCCTCGGGCTCACCTCCTCCTTGACGCTCCTCTCTTCACTCTCAATGTCAATGCCTGTCCAATAATCCTAACAGGAAGACATTGACTCTAGATGTAATATTGTTCCAATGTGGCACATTCAATACACATTTGAGTGATCAACATACATTGATGGCCTCATGGGGCACACAATTTAGAGGACAGTAATTGAGGTAACTTGTTTTTTTGTATCCCAAACCAATTTTGTAATAGCCATAGATGTTCTTCCTGGGTCCACACCAAACGTAATACAAATGTTAACCCTAGTAAGGGGTGATGTTTTATACTATGAGCATAGATTAGCAGGGTTGGGGTCAATTCCATTTCAATTCCAGTCAATTCAGGAAGTACTTAATTCAATGTTTTGAATTGAAATGGAACAGACCCTCAACCCTGTAGAGTAGTACCGTAATTTTCGGACTATAAGCCGCGCCTTTTTTCCAATTTTTTCGACCCTGCGGCTTATATTATATATATATATATATATATATATTATAACGGTGCGGCTAATCTATGTATTTTTACAGCTAACGGCCACTAGAAGACCTCCTAAATCTATGGATTTTACAGGTTACAGTCCAACAACTTTAACTCTATGGGCTCTATGACCGGTCCGCGCCCGACCACCTTTAAGCGGCGGGCTCCAGCAGGAAACCTGGAGGCCGGAAAAGAGTGACACAGGTAGCGCGCAAAAGTAAAAGTGGAACCGAGAGTGGTACGAGAGACAGAACGAGAGACAGAACAAGAGCAAGACAGACAAACATTACCCTGAGCCTGTTCGTTTCCGACACTGAAGATGAGGACTTTGGTGGTTTTAGTACGCAGGAAGAAGACTGAGATGAGGATTAATGACTTGACTTTTCTGGTTACAGCCGTGTACTGCACCTTAGCCTAAAAGATGAAGACGAGGATTAATGGTAGGTTGATTACCGTATATTTTAAGCAGCCGTGTTGCTGCAACTTTAGGTTTACGCACTTAAAAAACAACAACATTTAATTTAGCCATTGATATTGCCTAGTCAAGCGCTGTAAGCTTTGTTTTTTGTTATGGTACTACTGTAGGCTATAATGTAGATAAATATTCAAAGATGTGCACACTTTTTCAAGGTTTTTCCAAAATAACCAAAGTTAAATTGTTAAATGATTGTGACGCTATTAACAAATTTTGCTGGTGAACCCCTAGCACTCCCTCAAGGACCACTGGTTGAAAACCACTGCTGTAGATCACTGCCGGTATGTGCGATGGGAGCGCACGGTTTAAGTTT
Organism: Coregonus lavaretus; assembly: GCF_964263955.1. Lineage (NCBI taxonomy): Eukaryota > Metazoa > Chordata > Actinopteri > Salmoniformes > Salmonidae > Coregonus > Coregonus lavaretus. Next base: position 83,463 of record NW_028161494.1, on the reverse strand, counting down.
GAAAGTTGAATGTGTCTGAAACGTTATGTGATACAGTACAGTTTACACAGCACAGTATATGTTCTGTAGCTACTATTGCACTAAATGGTAACACTTGAATACGTTATGCAAATATGCAACTTGTTTGTTGAAATGTTAATAAATGGGAGCTTCCTCAAGCAGCCATCTCTTTCCCGACAATCCCCTCTGTGCACGAACCCTTACATATGGTAATTAAACATTAAAACACCTGCGGTTTATAGTCCAGTGCGGCTTATATATGTACACATCATTCAATTTAGCTGCTGCGGTTTATACTCCGGTGCGCCTTATAGTGCGGAAATTACGGTAGTTTAAAATAGGACACCTACCTTTGCCTCTTCCAGCGCCCAGGGCCTGGGTTCCTCATCCTCTGACCTGCATATGGAGGCTCTCACTCTAACAGGCGTCTTAGTGGCCAAGCAGAGCAGAGGGGTTGCCAGAGTTAAGTTAGCATCTGGGACCAGCTGGTGAGCATGAGGGCAGCGATCCACCTCTTCACTAGTGCCCTTCCCTTTCTGCTCTGGCTGCTTGTGGTCCTTGTCATGGATGCATGCCAGGCTTGGAGGAAGTGCTAGGACAGGGCTTTTATCACTCATCAGTTCCTCTCTCTTGACAGTGGATGCAACTGCACTTGCCTCTGTGTTAACTGAGCACTCTGTTGTGTCCTCAACTGTCTCCTCTGGCTGCTTGTGGTCATTGTTGTTGTGAATGCATTGCAGACCTGGAGGACTTTTATCATCCCAGGTGTAAATGGCAACAGTTGCCTCTGTGTCGACTGAGCACTTTGTAGTGCACTCAACTGTCTTCCATAGCTGTTTGTGGTCATTGTTGTGGGTGCAGGTCAGGATTAGAGGCAGTGTTGCAGGTGCAGGAGGACTTTTATCAGCCAAAAACTCCTCTGTGTGGACAGTGGACACGGAAACGGCTGCTTCCCTGGACACTTGACTCTTGGTGGTGTCCTCTACTGCCTCCTCTGGCTGCTTGTGGTCATTGTCTAGAATGTGTGGCAACTTTAAAGGCAGCATTGGAGCCTTGCTTTTATCACCCAACAGGTCCTCTCCCTGGACAATGGATGTGCCTGCAGTGATCGCTGTGGTAACGGAGGACTCGGTGGCATCCTCTTTCGTCTCCTTGGTCAGTTTGTGGTCAGAGTCTCGGATACATGGCGAGCTTGGAGGCAGTGCTGCAGGGTCAGGATGGCTTTGATCAGCTGCCATGTCCTCTTTGAGGTGAGTGGACACATCATTGTTTGTTTCACTGATAACTGGACACTTGGTGGTGTCCTCTACTGCCTCCCCTGGCAGTTTGTAGTCAACTTCAAAGACAAGTGGCAGACCTGGAGGCAGCATTGGGACAGGGCATTTAGCTGCTGATCTTTACACTCCAAAATCAACAGTAGCTGTGCCTGCAGTGGTCTCTGTAGCAACTGAGACCTCATAGGTATCCTCTACTGTCTGATCTGGTGGCATGAAGTCATTGTCAAAGACTGTTGGCAGGCATGGAGGCAGCACTGAAGGAAGACTTCTAGCTGCCCATCGATTCTCTCACTTGACAGTGGCTGTGGTAGCAGTGGCCTCTGTGGCAACTGGGCACTCTGTGGCTGAAACAGCAGGCTGGGAGGTTTCGAGGAAATTGAATGAATTGCCAATGAACCGCTGAGCCAGGGGTGGGAGGGAGTAAGGATAGAATCTGTCCTCTTCCTCGACATTAGATATTGCCACTGGAGCAACTGAGACCTCAGTGGTGCCCTCTACTGCCTGATGTGGCTGCATGGAGTCTTCGTCAAAGAAGTGTGGCAGGTATCGATGCAGCATTGAGGAAAGATGTGTATCTGTCCATAGGTCCTCTCGTTTGACTGTTGACAATGAAGTCATTGTCAACAGTCTTTGACAATGACTTCATGCCACCAGATCAGACAGTAGAGGATACCTATATATATATATATATATATATGTGTGTCCTCTCAGATGCTCTGCACCAGTCTGTCCCAACCCTGGGTCCCCTTACCAATGGGCCAGCTAAGTGTAAAAATACATGCCCCACACCCAGCATAACATTTGACATTTTAGCCATTTATCAGACGCTTTTATCCAGAACGACTTATAGTTAGTTAGTGCATTCAACTTAAGGTAGCTAGGTGAGACAACCACATAATCCTGATATGAGCGTCTATGATAGAACGGTTGTTTATTTTTTATGACAAGACAACCATAAGAACTGAGGACATAAATACACTGAAACAGACAGACATGATACAACACTTTTAGACAAGAACAGTTATAAGCATTGCCATGGTGTAGCCTAATACAAAAAGAAATAAGGACAAAACATTGTTAGCTTACATTCCATGGCATATGAAACATTTTGCCCTTACAATAACTTATATTTGCTTTAATTAATATTGTTAAATAGAACTCTAGTCGACTTTGTCAAAGTTGGTCTTGTTACCTCCTCAATCAGTTTTGGCATTTTCCTCGTCTTGAACCAAATCCTCTTCATCTTCTTCTCCTGATCCTTCTGGATCTGCAACACCAGAGCCAACCTGGCTCTCAGCTCCATCACGTAGTCTGTCTAGATCGCCCTTTCCTCCAACCGACACTCACCCCTCCTCTGTGTCAGCGTTGAACCCTCCATGTCTTCCTCTTAGCTAACAATAACTCTGGAAAATACACAACGTTGTAGTAAGTGGGTGTTGCTAACCAAATAATAATGCATCTCTTTACAATGTGCACACGTTTTCTTCCCAGCTACTTACAATTAAGCAAGTGAGAATCCTGATCCAGATATGTTTAGGCAATAGGCCTATCTGAATTACTAGTAAAAAGTTGGCTACTGGAAAAGCGACCAATTTCAAATGAATCGATTTTGGCTGTTCTTATCATTTCGTGAACAATATCCTTCATGACATCATCATTGTGATCGAAGGCGTTGCCATGGCAGATGAAAAAGCACAACACAGACTTTAAAAAGCAAACTTCAGGCTCTTTCTGTACCTTACTATTGAGCCTTATTCAACCCCTCATGTAGCTCTACTCCATATTGGGCCTGGTTCTCACAAACCACACTAATCACTTCCATCATATCATTGAAAACACTGTGTTTTGGGTAGAAAATGACTCTATATCCATGCAGGACCTAACTTGTACAGTTTCATCTATTTTAAAAACCAAGGAGGTAAAAATGCCAGTCTTCTCTTTGAGTGCCCTTGAGTGCACCTCAATTTAAAGAGGTCTATCAATTCAACCATTTGAAATGGATGTCCATTCAATTAAGAACATATTATTCTTATTAGAAATGAATCAGCTACAAATTAGGTAGGCGTACTTGTTTTTTTACACAACCTACTCTTTTGGTACATATTTATTGAGATAATTGATTACAACATATGTTGGTGATTAACACAGAGAGAGGTTTTTTTTCTGTCATCAATAGAATGCATTAGCCATTAGGCTGGCTCACTACAATTGTAACATGACATCTCAGGTGTCAGGATGAAGCATTTTCTCACAAAAAGAGGACTCAAGCAAACTATCTCTCTTCAACAGTTTCACTAGTCATGTTAGGTGTACTTAAAATGTCACATTCATACACAAGTAATTTGAAAATAAGTTATACTACTGAAACACATTCACAATAAGTTATATTACAACCTACCTCTGAAGTAAGCAGTGTGTTCTCTCACTAATGAAATAGGACATTAATAATTTGTCAGTGGTTAGTTGAATCAGTCTCTTTGCACTGTTCAGTTTGTCTGTGCAACAGGTAACCTTCCAGAATCGGAATCTTGTGATGTCACAATGGAGTCCCCATTGCCATGGTTACCCACAGCAGCTTTCATGTGTTATCATATGCTGGCACAATTTTGTTTATTTATTTTAGATTTTTTGTACCTATGCAGCACAGTCATACCTAATATATACAATGAATCCATATAACCTAATTTTTTATTAAAATAAAATGCTGTAACTCATATAAAATGGTTGACCATTCAAACTACATGTGTTTTGCCTAATTACAAGTCAATATGTTTTAGATATCATAAATAGCAGCCAGGCTTACTTAGGTTGTTTGTTCGATCTCAGCCTACCAATAATGTCAATATTCATCATCATCATCATCATCATCATCATCATCAATGAAATACATAGGCGACCTTACTACAGTAAAACAAGTCTTCCATAGTCTATGTCACCTCAGTAACAAAGTTCCAAAAAAGAAATGAGGGTTCAAGAAAACATCTCTCTTCAATGGCCTCAGCTATTAGCCATATGATCAACAAGGTCAAATGCAGCACTAAAATCAAGAAGCAGCTCATCCACAAGTTTATCTTTGTCAAGTGACCTGAGCCATTGATCGATTAAATCAACGAGAGCTGTTGCAGTCTAGTGATCCTTACGGTATCTTTACGGTACACATGCTCATAGAGGGATAAAATTAGCTGGATGTGTAATTATATAGGCCCAAAAAATGTAATTGAAGAGTAGGTGTCATTGATGTTTAGCATTTAAGTTTAATAAATAATTAAATAAAGAAATCAATATCAGCTGACTATAGAACAGTATTGTTTAAAATTGTTTGAACATTTTCTTATCCATGTCTTTCCAGTTGATATAACCAAACAGACAACCTTTGTTGCTCAAGAGCGTCACACATTCCTCCATTCATTCTCTATCATATTCCCCTCCATCATATTCCTCTATCATATTCCCTCCATCATATTCCCTCTATCATATTCCCTCTATTATATTCCCTCCATCATATTCTCTCTATTATATTTCTCTCCATCATATTCCACTCCATCATAATACTCGCTATCATATTCCCTCTATCATATTCCTCTTTATTTTTACAGGGAATCCCAATTGAGACCAGTGTCTCTTTTTCAATGGTGCCCTGTGTTATATCAATTAACAATCCAAACAGCTTAAACAGATAAAATTACATACAGAGCAGAAAATATATAGAGCAAAATTATTAGACTTGAACACATACATTTCACAATGAACAGGTCTTGTATTTAACCAGTTGAGCTGACAACCATTTTGCACTGTTTCACTAGGGCTTTAGTCATCAATCTAGCAAGAGGGAAACATTTTATTAATGTAGTGGTGTCCCTCCCCCCAGGAAGCTATGACCTTTAGCTTTCACCTGGAATTGTTCATTTATGTCTGAGAAAAAAATCACTTTTCAAACCATATGATCTAGTACACAAGAAAAGTATAATACAACCTTCTTTACTACTTTGCCAAACATTTCATGACATTAGTGAGAGTCAAAATCTGTAAAATTTGTGAATGTCTAAATTAACATTTGGGCAATTTGATCAGTGTACATCACTCCTATAGACAATGAGAGATGGGCTATGTAAAGGTCTCGATTTTGTCGTTCTGAACAAATGTTTGACTTCCACACAAAATTACTTCTTGACTTATTTTAGGTTTAAGGAAGTGTGTAGGTCGCATTATTTATAGTAGAGCTATGAAAGTTATGTATTTAGCTCTGCCTGCTCGAGACAAATTCAGTGATTGCTTTGCCATGTCTGTGCCGTGAAGCAGTCAAGGATGGATAAATGTTTTTCCTGGAACGCACCTTTGACTTAATGTTGCAGTTAAGTGATAAATGGATGTATTGATGCATCCGAACACCTGAGGGAGACAAATACAAGTTTATTCGACAGAGAACGTTTACGTGGTTCTAGGAATGTCTGGATGGATGTCTTCTGAAATATAAAACGGTGGGAAATCAATCAAATAAGTAATGTAAACATTTACATATTTTTTAAAGAAATTCTAGCGCCCGATTCCGGGGACTGTCAGCCTAAGAGATTTTAAGTCTTAAAGTGATCTAATGAAACAAATCCTCTCTGTCACATTCCTCTCAATATATTCCCTCTATCATATTCCCCTCTATCCTAATCCCTCTATCATATTCCTCTCCACCCACTCCTCCTCCTTCCTCCTCTCCCTAATCTCAGTGCAGCCCCTCTCCATCCACTAGAGCAGGAAGTCTCTGGGCTCAGTGAGGTCCAGCTCAGACTGAAGAGAGGCCGTTTTAACTGGCTTCTCCTTTAGCTGTTCTTCCAGCCTGGCAAGTACTATCTCCTTGTCAACCAAGCAACCTGATCTGGACTTTGAGATGATCTGACGTCTCGTTTGCTTGAGACATTTCTCTTTGCTGCTCATCTCTTGATTATTCCAGCACACGAATATCCTTCTTGAAGTAGCATAAATCTGAGGCTACCTCTTTTTTCAGATCCTCATGTGCTTCTCTTATAGGTTTGAATGTGTGTCCTCTGTCGTCTCACCCATCTCTGCAGATCACAGAGATCAGCTTACTGTCCGTCTCACAGAACAGCTTCAGAGGCTCTCCATGTTCACGACATTCATCTCTCTACTGTTTCCTCTCTCGGCTGTAGCTCTCTGTCTATTAGCATTTTCCTCCAGTTTCAGCTGGTAGGCCACGTTCCTGATCAGTCTGTTGATCTGGAAGATTCTGTCTCTGACCAGAGCCCTTCCCACTTGACAGAGTTTGTGTCCAGCATTCAGGCTGTCTTGGAGGCATCTCTTGCAGAAGGTGTGCTGATAGCTTAGAGACACAGGCTCAGTGTAGATGTCTGTGCTGATGGAACAGCACAGGTGGTCTGCCAGGTCAGAGGAAGCTGTGGCCATAATGACTGTGCTCGTGCTCAGTGTGTGAGAGACAAAGAGGCAGTGTCCAAATACCCATATTAGAGTAATAAATAGAATGTAAAAACATGTAGCTTTATAGTATGTGAAATTTAGAAACTATGCCTCGTTCACATTCTAGTCGGACCTATGAAACTCTGAAATGTCCGACTTGCTGTTCTTAGAATGCGACACGTGTATAACTACAACCAGTAAGCAAGTCTGACATTTCCGGGGTTCCAAGTTCCGACTAGCATTTGAATGCGGCAATAGTACTCAGAATTTGTCATCTAATGCGCGATTGCATTGACTCCCGTCATTCGTTCATTTCGGTACAGCGCGTCAATTTATCTGACTATCAGCTGTTGCCAAACAATTGAGTCAGAAAAGAAGAGTGAATTCTACTAGATCAAAGGCGAATTTAGTATGCAGTTTAAGTATGTATTACGCTAGAATGGATTTTTAGACACAGCCAGTAACAGGTCTGTCTTGGAAAATACATGTATGTTCTTGAAGTAAACAGTCAAATTAACATTAGCTTTAAAGCCCTCATGAAGAATACTGACAGACATCTTGTAAAGGTAGAGGCATGTGACTATCATAAAGCAAGACAGACTAAAGTAATAGTAACATCTTTCAGTGTGGGTGTGGGGAAAAAGCTAAAACACAAGTGAATAAAGGATGGGTTTTATTATCCATACAGTATAAATAGGAAATGTCTAATAAACAAATGATTCCAACTAATTCTTTGGATTGGAGATGACTGCTTTAGACTGTTGATATGCATGCACACATTGAGGTCAGCAAGCACCAAATAATTGTCCAGCATGCTCTAGTGCAGGGATGTCAATCATACGGCCCGCGGGCCAGAACCGGCCCGCCAGATGGTTCAATCTGGCCCGCGAGACGACGTCCACTTTTTTTTTTTTAAAGGAACAGATATTCCAAATTTGTCCAGCAGAGGTGTCACTGAAATAACGAAAGATCCTGAAATAAACAGCACGTGACAGTAACGCGCCCAGAATGCGCCATCTGCCGATCTTGCCTTATCGTTATTAAGCTCTTGTTGTCAAAATTACCCACATTACCAAAATGTCTTTATCAAAAAGGAGAAAAGTTGACACAGAGTGCAGAGTTTTCCAAGAAAAAGGGACTGATTCATATTTATTCACAGAAGTGAATGGGAAATCTGTGTGCTTGGTGTGTAATCAGCAAGTTTCAGTGCTCAAGGAATATAATATTCGGCGCCACTATGAGACTCATCATGGTGAAAAATACAACCATTTGCGAGGACAACTGAGAATAGAGAAGATAATTTAATTGAAAGTGGGTCTGAAGAAACAGCAGTCTGTTTTTACCCGTAGCCAAGAGGTCAGTGATGCAGCGGTGAAAGCTAGCTACCTTATTGCTAATGAGATAGCGTTAGGATCCAAGCCATTTTCTGAGGGTGAGTTCGTGAAAACATGCATGCTAAAGGCTGCAGAAATCGTGTGCCCCGAAAAGCGACAGGCCTTTGCCAACATTAGCCTAACGAGAAACACTGTCGCAGATAGAATTTCAGATCTCTCGGCAGACTTGGAGAGCCAAATGAATCACAAAGGCAAGTTATTTGTTGCATTTTCGGTTGCAATTGATGAGAGCACTGATATTACAGATGTTGCTCAACTGGCCATATTCATTCGTTGTGTTGATGCGACTTTGACAGTCACCGAGGAGTTCCTTGGGTTGGTACCTATGACGGATACTACAACAGCGGATGAAATTATGACCTCTCTCGTTGGAGCGCTGGACAGAGTCGGAGTGGACTGGTCCCGTGCCGTCAGCCTGGCTACAGATGGTGCGCCATCAATGATTGGGAGAAAAGCAGGCGTTGTGACAAATTTCAGAGATAAAGTACAGGCCGCAAATGGAGGACAAGAGTTTTGGACATTTCACTGTATATTGCACCAGGAAGCATTGTGTTGCAAATCATTAAAAATAGATCATGTCATGGAGGTGGTTGTCCGCACTGTTAATTTCATCCGAGCAAGAGGTTTGAATCACCATCAGTTTGACAGTCTTCTCAGTGATAAAGACATTACGCATGGCTTGCCATACCACACTGAAGTACGGTGGTTAAGCCGAGGTGCCGTGCTGAAGCGTTTCTTTGAGCTACGAGAGCAAATTGAACAGTTCATGGAGAAAAAAGGCATACCAGTGAAGGAACTTAAATGCCCATAATGGGTGCAGGATCTTGCCTTTCTGGTGGATATTACAGAGCACCTGAATAATCTTAACAAAATGTTGCAGGGCCGCAAAAAAGTTGTCACTCAGTATTATGACAGCATACGCGCATTCAAGTTGAAACTGTCACTCTGGGAGACACAACTATCTAGCGGTGACACCGCTCATTTCCCTTGTCTAAGAGATGTGCTTGCGACCGGACTTAATGCTGACATGGCTCAATACAAAGACAAGATTACAGGATTGCTGCGGGAGTTTGAGCGACGGTTTCAGGTCTTCGGTGAACTTGAGACAGAATTTGCCGTTTTCTGCTCGCCATTCACAGTCAAGGCTTCTGATCTGCCCGCTGACATCCAACTCGAAATAATTGACTTGCAGTGTGATTCAGGTATGAAGGACAAATTTGCCTCTGGGCTTGGACACATTTTATCAGTATCTCTTGCCAGGGTGCCCCAAATTAACAGCCCTGGCTGCAAAGGTTTTATGCATGTTTGGGACTACCTATCTTTGTGAACAGGTTTTCTCTGTAATGAACATTAATAAAACAAAGCTGCGCTCAAGGCTAACACACAAGCACTTAAATGACATTATGAAATTGGCTGCTACTCAGGATTTGACACCTGATATTGATGTAATCGTGAAGGCTAAAAGATGCCAAGTTTCAGGAGCAGCCGGTAGGCCGCAGTGAGAGAAAGAGAGGGGAGGGGGTTAAACAGCGAGTAGGTCAAGTCTAATTGTAAGACTTGTAATGCTCTTTAAGAGACTTTTTTCACTCTGAAGAATACAGTTCTGTGAAAAAATAACATTTACTGTGGTAATGTAATATTTAAAGACCATGAACATTGTGATAACGTTCTTCATTGCTCCGACTTTAGTTTGTGCATAGTGTGGTGAGTCAGTTCAGGTGGTCAGAATGTATACTGTACATTAAAATAAGTTAATAAAACAAGTTGTTTTAATCAAAGTGAAATGCATTTTTTTCAGTTCCATAGGCCTATCTGTGAATAAATGTTTTGTGCCTTTGTAGAAACACTGTGATCTGTGAGTTATAATGCACGTATGTAGGCTAAATGATAAATTAAGGCATAATCTTGAAAAACAAAGGTAAAGATTTGTTGACGTTATTTATAGGTTATTTTGCTATTATTTTTGACTGGCCCGGCCCACTTGAGATCAGATTACGCTGTATGTGGCCCCTGAACCAAAATGAGTTTGACACCCCTGCTCTAGTGGTTATTACAAGTAACTACATATATCACACCACAACAGCTAACATAGTGTCTCACTCCCTCTCCTCCTCTCCCTCTTGTCTCCTCTGGTCTTCCTCTATACCTATCCTCTCCTCCTCGCCCTCTCAGTGGAGTGGCTCCAGCTGGATAGAGTGACGGCGAGGTGACCTGCCTCTCTCACTGGAGGGCGGGAGAGGGGGAACAAAGAGGAGGAGGAGGAGGTGGAGAGACAGAGAGTAGGAATGGAAGATGAGGTGGAGAGGGGTAGAGGAGGCAGAAAGCCTGGTCTAAGTATTGCTTTAAAGGGAAGAGAGGGGGAGGAGGAGAGAGCGCGAGAGATGGGGGGGAGTGGGAGAAAGAGGGAAGGAGGGGGAGGAGGGGGAGGAGGGGGAGGAGGATGAGGAGGTGGAGGGCAGCTGTGTCCGACACACCATACTTACACCTGCAACATGTAGGCCAGGGGTCGGGACCTGTAGGTGAGACTCATAACATGATAAGGGGGGCAGGTGAAGAAGGGGTGGAGCTGGAGTCAAGGAGGGGAGGGTGTTCCTACGAGCCCCCTGCCAGCGAGACCAGCGAATCCAATGAGATTAGATCCCCCTCTACAATGTAAAGCAGTTTGAATACTGGGGGGTTCTCTGTATAAATCCAAGGTGGAACCTCCAGGGGCTAGCCTTTTCTCAGCGGAGAGTCTGTTCTGGGCTGCCTGCAAAAGGTGCTCCTCTGTGGGAAAGAGGAGAGAACAAGAGCCACCAGAAGAGATCTCCTTATGGTAGTGATGGACAGATCAACTCTCCTTGTCATCTTCCACCTCTTCCTCTTGCTCGGCCTTCTCCCTCCTTTCCTTCTTACAGTCATGATGGAGAGAACCCTTTTCTCCCTTTCCTCCTTCCTCTCCTCCCTCTTTCTCTTCCTCTACCTTCCTCTCCCTCCTTCCCTCTTGGTAAACCTTGTTTAGTCGAGCCAGATTGTGGATAGCTAGCCATGGTTTAGACCACTGTCGCTGTCTGGGTGGGGGCATACAGGACTGGTCCACTGGACTCAGCTCACATGGGGAGAACCTGCTGCTGCTGCCACTCCCCCTCTTACCTGGGATGAGATCACGTTTGGAGGAAACCTGGCACCATTCTCCAGGGAGGATTTTCAGGGACAGGGACTGGGAACACGCCCCATTCACATCGACGGGGCTGTAGTGGAGCAGGGCGAGAGTTTCAAGTTCCTTGGTGTCCACATCACCAACAAACTATCATGGTTCAAACACACCAAGACAGTCGTGAAGAGGGCACGACAACGCCTTTTCCACCTCAGGAGACTGAAAAGATTTGGCATTGGTCCCAAGATCCTCAAAAAGTTCTACAGCTGCACCATCGAGAGCTTCCTGACCAGTTGCATCACCGCCTGGTATGGCAACTGCTCGGCATCCAACCGTAAGGCGCTACAGAGGGTAGTGCGTACGGCCCAGTACATCACTGGAGCCAAGCTTCTTGCTATCCAGGACCTATATACTAGGAGGTGTAAGAGGGAGGCCCAAAAAATTGACAAAGACTCCAGTCACCCAAGTCATAGACTGTTCTCTCTGCTACCGCACAGCAAGCGGTACCAGAGTGCCAAATCTAGGTCCAAAAGGCTCCTTAACAGCTTCTATCCCCAATTCATAAGACTGCTGAACAATTAATCAAATGGCCACCCGGACTATTTAAAATTACACCTCCACCCTTTGTTTTTACACTGCTGCTACTCACTGTTTATTAACTATGCATAGTTACTTTACCCCGACCTACATGTACAAATTACCTCAACTAACCTGTACCCCCACACATTGACTCGGTACCGGTACCCCTTGTATATAGCCTCATTATTATTTTATTGTGTTACTTTTTATTTTATTTTTTACTTTAGTGTATTTAGTAAATATTTTCTTAACTCTATTTCTTGGACTGCATTGTTGGTTAAGGGCTTGTAAGTAAGCATTTCACGGTAAGGTCTACACCTGTTGTATTCGGCACATAACAAATACAATTTGATTTGATTTGATTTGTAGACTAGTCAGGATCAAGGGAAAGATGAACAGAGCAATGTACAGAGAAATCCTTGATGAAAACCTGCTCCGGAGCGCTCAGGACCTCAGACTGGGGCTAAGGTTCACCTTTCAACAGGACAACGACCCTAAGCACACAGCCAAGACAACGCAGGAGTGGCTTCGGGACAAGTCTCTGAATGTCCTTGAGTGGCCCAGCCAGAAACCGGACTTGAACCCGATCTAACATCTCTGGAGAGACCGGAAAATAGCTGTGCAGCGACACGCCCTATCCAACCTGACAGATCTTGAGAGGATCTGCAGAGAAGAATGGGAGAAACTCCTCAAATACAGGTGTGCCAAGCTTGTAGCGTCATACACCAAGAAGACTCGAGGCTGTAATCGCTGCCAAAAGGTGCTTCAACAAAGTACTGAGTAAAGGGTCTGAATACTTACGTAAATGTAATATTTCCATTTGTTATTTTTAATACATTTTATAAAAAAGTCTAAAAACCTGTTCTCACTTTGTCATTATGGGGTATTGTGTGTAGATTGATGAGGGAAAAAAAACAATTTAATCAATTTTAGAATAAGACAAAGTGGGGAAAAAGTCAAGGGGTCTGAATACTTTACAAATGCACTCAAATAGATTTTGTTCAAAATAATTTATAGGGCAGCCAATAATTGTGACACGCATGTTTTTGAATAAAATAATGATTTGTTGATGACGATTTTTTTTTTATTTGAACAATTTTTACTCAATTAAAGGGTAGATTCATATGATCTTTTGAGTGTAAGATCAAGCTGATAGACCACAATGACATGTTTTCACAGCCTTTTTTGTTCATATTTCTTTCTGGTGCCAATAATTCAGGAGGGCACTGTACACTTAGTAATGGAAGAGTGTCTTCATTGTTACCCTTATCTCTCTCCCTTTGATTACCCTCATGTCAGTCATACATTATATCACAAAATATTAAGCTTCAAAGGCAAAAAATATGATTAGACAAATAATAATATTTATTTGAATGATACAGTATGTTACTAAATTGAAATTAAAATGAAATATTTTTGTAATTATAACATTTTACGAAATGTAAAAAGAAAACTTTAAAAAATAATAATAATAACAAAAGCAAGGTAAAAAGAAAAGGAAACAGATCCAGATTCCTATTACAAGTCGTCTTTGATCATATCCAGTTAATCACATATAGCGGTTGGTCTTTCAGTACATTTATGAAAAATGTTTTTTTGTGTGTTTTTTTTTATCATTTCCTTGACAGTCGGCCATTCGAGTGCATTATATAATTCTATGGAGAACATCTCATAACCACATTGCAGACCCTTTCTTGCTGCCTTATTTTTGTCATGATTTAACTGGATATGAACCCAAATGTAGACAACTACACCGAGCCAGAGAAAGTTTAACAAGTTTATTGCAAAGTAAAATTGTCCAGGTTTCCAAAAAGGGGGAAGAGCAAGTCCAGGTCTACAGGGAGGGTAACAGATCCAGGTTCTGAGCAGGAGTGGTACCGTAACATCCTAGTGTCCGGGGTGAGTCCAAAAGGGAAGTCCAGTAGTGGTAAACGGGATGGTGGTGGCAGGAGTGAAGTGGAGGCAGGAGTCAGGTTCCAATAATCTGTGACACAGGAAAAATTTAAATAGAATAGGCAAAAAAAACCACAAAGAGCGAAAACAAGCAGGTTGAATCAGCAGCGAGACTAACATGGTTGTCTTGACTATGATCTGACGATGAGTGGCAAGTTTGACCGGGTCTTTAAGGCTGAGGTGATTATGGTGAATGAGCTGTAGCTGGAACCCTGACTCCCGCACACCAGACTTCACTCCTGCAATCAAGAACATACAGAGGGGAGGGGGAGAGCAGAGAGAGAGCTACCTAGCAGCAGTAGGCCTAACAATTTTGTGCTATTTGCAGTCTCTTTAGGTCACCAACACCTGCATTACTCCAGACAACAGTAGGTCATTTGACTATGTATGAGAGCTTGTGAGATTTGTTTTAGAATTTTCTCTACCTATCCCATAGGTATAAACACTGGTAATGGCTCTACCTTTCCATTTACATTACATTTTAGTCATTTAGCAGACGCTCTTATCCAGAGCGACTTACAGTTAGTGAATACATATATATATTTTTTTATACTGGCCCCCCGTGGGAATCAAACCCACAACCCTGGCGTTGCAAACGCCATGCTCTATCAACTGAGCTACATCCCTGCCAGCCATTCCCTCCCCTACCCTGGACAACGCTGGGCCAATTGTGCGCCGCCCATGAGTCTCCCGGTCGCGGCCGGCTGCGACAGAGCCTGGATTCGAACCAGGATCTCTAGTGGCACAGTCAGCACTGCGATGCAGTGCCTTAGACCACTGCGCCACTCAGGAGATAGATTTCCCTCTGATAGGCTTTGTTTGCCATATTACACCTAAAGTATATGTACACCTATCCAATCCTTTCAACATGTAGGAGTGCTTTGTGTCGATTTAGGATTCAACTTTTAAACTGTGCAACACTCCCCAAATTTGCGAAAAGTAAACATTTTGTGTTTATAATGTTTTGTTCGATATGCCTTGACAAAAAACAAACAGAGTAAATCTTTTTTTTTTTATTCTTTGTTTTTCATTGCATGCAAAAATACAGTATCTCTCTTTTCTCTCTCTCTCTCTTACCCAGTCTACTCATTCATCTTCAAGCTTTCATCATAGTTGACAGGCTGTAGCAGATGGCTACAATATAATGCAGAGGAGATCGGAATGAAATGAACTAAACATCTGGGAAAGGAGAGAGCAAGGCCTCCCTCACCAAAAAAATATAACTCTCCCAACTTCCACCTCGGAAACTATAATTGTTTCACTGAACCACCCGAATAAAACTCTCCCAACTTCCACTTTAGAAGTTAGAATTGTTGTAAACTACAATGGTTCAATGTTTCAAGGACTAGACTCAACTTACTTTATTCAGCTAGCTAACTATGACGCCATAGCTAACTAGCATGGTAGCATCCAACAACACACAGTTTAGCACCAATACTTGGTTACACGGACTACCAATAGTGTGTTAACACACTAAACAGATAATTCGTGTCCGTGTCTAGTTCGTCATAACGCAGCAATGATTAAACGTTGGCTAGCTAGCACAGAGATATTGTATTTAGCTACCACAGTACAGCCAGCTGGTAGTGTTGGCTAGCTAGCTACTAGCCAGCTAGTCCAGGAGGTGAGTTAGCTAGCTAGCTTCGTGCTACACCCGGCACCGCCGAATACAAAAGTAACCTACAGTAACTACATAAAACAACTACCCACAACAGCCCACGATGCCTACCTATCATACCTAATAATATACAGCCCACGATGCCTACCTATAATACCTAACTACAATCTAAATACATAGTTTAAGCCATACTCGACAGAGCCCAAGCTATGTATGAAGCCAAAGTTACCATAACGCATAACGCAGCAATGATTAAACGTTGGCTAGCTAGCACAAAGATATTGTATTTAGCTACCACAGTACAGCCAGCTGATAGTGTTGGCTAGCTAGCAATGGCTGCTGTGTTGACTTTGTTTGAAAAACGGCGTCGCTGCGAACGAATGTAGCTGGCTAAAAGGTTATTATATTTAGTTGCTACCGTTGCTAATAGCTACTAGCCAGCTAGTCCAGGAGGTGAGTTAGCTAGCTAGCTTCGTGCTAGACCCGGCACCGCCGAATACAAAAGTAACCTACAATAACTACAAACAACAACTACCCACAACAGCCCACGATGCCTACCTATAATACCTAATAATATACAGCCCACGATGCCTACCTATAATACCTAACTACAATCTAAATACATAGTTTAAGCCTTAATCGACAAAGCCCAAGCTATGTATAAAGCCAAACTTACCCAACGCCAGCTAACTGGGTGGCAGGCTGCAATCAGTAGCTGTAATTAAGTACAGCAGCCACCAACCATCTAACGTTAATGCCTCGGGTAATGAGGTTAGAAGAACAGCTGAATGGTCGGTAGCTAGCTGGCTCAATTACAGGTACTCTTAAGCGTGAAATAACATTGGAAACAACTAACTACAGTTGCTAAAATTTACCAGTAGCTACCCGCTAGCTAGCTAGCTTTGTTGGTCCAAGTGGTGGGTTAGCTAGCACTCGTGCTTCGCCGGGGTCCACCGAATAGAATACTTACCTACAATAATTACCTACAATAACCTACAATAACTACCTAAGTAAACTACCTATAATACCTGACTACAATACCTACATACAATCTAAATACATGGTTTAAGCTTTACTCAACAACATATAAGAAGCCAGCTTATCTCCTGCTAGAGAAAACACAACCTCTCCCGACAACCTCGAGGCAAGAGACCTTTCTCTCTTTCTCGTCATCTTTCAACTTCTTATTCAGTTCCTTATTTTTCTCTTTTTCCTCCATCTTTAAAAATGTGACTTTCTGCTTGAGGTTCATGGCCAGAAAGCCCACTCTTCCCAGGATGGTCTCTGCTCTCTCTGATGAAACCGTCCCATTGGAGCTCTTGGAATGGGCACGGTCCGCCTCACTCTTCAAACCCTCCCTCGGGCTCACCTCCTCCTTGACGCTCCTCTCTTCACTCTCAATGTCAATGCCTGTCCAATAATCCTAACAGGAAGACATTGACTCTAGATGTAATATTGTTCCAATGTGGCACATTCAATACACATTTGAGTGATCAACATACATTGATGGCCTCATGGGGCACACAATTTAGAGGACAGTAATTGAGGTAACTTGTTTATTTGTATCCCAAACCGATTTTGTAATAGCCATAGATGTTCTTCCTGGGTCCACACCAAACGTAATACAAATGTTAACTCTAGTAAGGGGTGATGTTTTATACTATGAGCATAGATTAGCAGGGTTGGGGTCAATTCAATTTCAATTCCAGTCAATTCAGGAAGTACTTAATTCAATGCTTTGAATTGAAATGGAACAGACCCCCAACCCTGTAGAGTAGAAGTGTAAAATAGGACACCTACTTTTGCCTTTTTCAGCGTCCAGGGCCTGGGTTCCCATCCTCTGACCTGCATATGGAGGCTCTCACTCTAACAGGCGTCTTAGTGGCCATGCAGAGCAGAGGGGTTGCCAGAGTTAAGTTAGCATCTGGGACCAGCTGGTGAGCATGAGGGCAGCGATCCACCTCTTCACTAGTGCCCTTCCCTTTCTGCTCTGGCTGCTTGTGGTCCTTGTCATGGATGCATGCCAGGCTTGGAGGAAGTGCTAGGACAGGGCTTTTATCACTCATCAGTTCCTCTCTCTTGACATTGGATGCAACTGCACTTGCCTCTGTGTTAACTGAGCACTATGTGGTGTCCTCAACTGTCTCCTCTGGCTGCTTGTGGTCATTGTTGTTGTGAATGCATTGCAGACCTGGAGGACTTTTATCATCCCAGGTGTAAATAGCAACAGTTGCCTCTGTCGACTGAGCACTTTGTAGTGCACTCAACTGTCTTCCATAGCGGTTTGTGGTCATTGTTGTGGGTGCAGGTCAGGATTAGAGGCAGTGTTGCAGGTGCAGGAGGACTTTTATCAGCCAAACACTCCTCCGTGTGGACAGTGGACACAGAAACGGCTGCTTCCCTGGCAACTGGACACTTGTTGGTGTCCTCTACTGCCTCCCCTGGCAGAGTGTGGCCATTGTCTAGAATGTGTGGCAACTTTGAAGGCAGCATTGGAGCCGGGCTTTTATCACCCAACAGGTTCTCTCCCTGGACAATGGATGTGCCTGCAGTGATCGCTGTGGTAACGGAGGATTCGGTGGCATCCTCTTTTGTCTCCTCTGTCAGTTTGTGGTCAGAGTCTCGGATACATGGAGAGCTTGGAGGCAGTGCTGCAGGGTCAGGAGGGCTTTGATCAGCTGCCATGTCCTCTTTGAGGTGAGTGGACACATCATTGTTTGTTTCACTGATAACTGGACACTTGGTGGTGTCCTCTACTGCCTCCCCTGGCAGTTTGTAGTCAACTTCAAAGACAAGTGGCAGACTTGGAGGCAGCATTGGGACAGGGCATTTAGCTGCTGATCTGTACACTCCAAAATCAACAGTAGCTGTGCCTGCAGTGGTCTCTGTAGCAACTGAGACCTCATAGGTATCCTCTACTGTCTGCTCTGATGGCATGAAGTCATCGTCAAAGACTGTTGGCAGGCATGTAGGCAGCACTGAAGGAAGACTTCTAGCTGCCCATCGATTCTCTCCCTTGACAGTGGCTGTGGTAGCAGTGGTCTCTGTGGCAACTGGGCACTCTGTGGCTGAAACAGCAGGCTTAGAGGTTTCGAGGAAATTGAATGAATTGCCAATGAACCGCTGAGCCAGGGGTGGGAGGGAGTAATGATAGAATCTGTCCTCTTCCTCAACATTAGATATTGCCACTGGAGCAACTGAGACCTCAGTGGTGCCCTCTACTGCCTGATGTGGCTGCATGGAGTCTTCGTCAAAGAAGTGTGGCAGGTATCGATGCAGCATTGAGGAAAGATGTATATCTGTCCATAGGTCCTCTCGTATACCTGTAGATACATCTGCAGTGGCCTCTGTGGCAACTGGGCATTCAGCAGACTGGCAGGTTTCAGGGACAAAGTATGAAAATACAATGAACCGCTGTGCATCCTGAGCGCGTATGGCAAATGGAGAGGGGGGATGCAACATGGTAGGTATAGGCCTCTGATTGGTGAAAGCCAGTGGTGGGAGGGAGTCAATACAGGGAGCCATGAACTCAGTGAGAGGACAGTTGCTCACATCTCACACATTCTGCGTGAGAAAAGAAACAGACATGATGAAAGTGATCACATTCAGTACATACATACATACTGTATGAGTCAGCACTACTTACTTATACATCACATATATATATATATATATATATATATATATATATATATATATATATATATATATATATATATATATATATATATATATATATATATATATATATATATATATATATATATATATATATATATATATATATATATATAGTGTCCTCTAAGATGCTCTGCACCAGTCTGTCCCAACCCTTGGTCCCCTAGCCAATGGGCCAGCTAAGTGTAAAAATACATGCCCCACACCCAGCATAACATTTGACATTTTAGCCATTTATCAGACGCTATTATCCAGAACGACTTATAGTTAGTTAGTGCATTCAACTTAAGGTAGCTAGGTGAGACAACCACATAATCCTGATATGAGCGTCTATGATAGAACGGTTGTTTATTTTTTATGACCAGACAACCATAAGAACTGAGGACATAAATTCACTGAAACAGACAGACACGATACAACACATTTAGACAAGAACAATTATAAGCATTGCCATGGTGTAGCCTAATACAAAAAGAAATAAGGACAAAACATTGTTAGCTTACATTCCATGGCATATGGAACATTTTGCCCTTACAATAACTTATATTTGCTTTAATTAATATTGTTAAACAGAACTCTTGTCGACTTTGTCAAAGTTGGTCTTGTTACCTCCTCAATCAGTCTTGGCATTTTCCTCGTCTTGAACCAAATCCTCTTCATCTTCTTCTCCTGATCCTTCTGGATCTGCAAAACCAGAGCCAACCTGGCTCCCAGCTCCATCACGTAGTCTGTCTAGATCGCCCTTTCCTCCAACCGACACTCACCCCTCCTCTGTGTCAGCGTTGAACCCTCCATGTCTTCCTCTTAGCTAACAATAACTCTGGAAAATACACAACGTTGTAGTAAGTGGGTGTTGCTAACCAAATAATAATGCATCTCTTTACAATGTGCACACGTTTTCTTCCCAGCTACTTACAATTAATCAAGTGAGAATCCTGATCCAGATATGTTTAGGCAATAGGCCTATCTGAATTACTAGTAAAAAGTTGGCTACTGGAAAAGCGACCAAGTTCAAATGAATCGATTTTGGCTGTTCTTATCATTTCGTGAACAATATCCTTCATGACATCATCATTGTGATGCAAGGCGTTGCCATGGCAGATGAAAAAGCACAACACAGACTTTAAAAAGCAAACTTCAGGGTCTTTCTGTACCTTACTATTGAGCCTTATTCAACCCCTCATGTAGCTCTACTCCATATTGGGCCTGGTTCTCACAAACCACACTAATCACTTCCATCATATCATTGAAAACACTGTGTTTTGGGTAGAAAATGACTCTATATCCATGCAGGACCTAACTTGTACAGTTTCATCTATTTTAAAAACCAAGGAGGTAAAAATGCCAGTCTTCTCTTTGAGTGCCCTTGAGTGCACCTCAATTTAAAGAGGTCTATCAATTCAACCATTTGAAATGGATGTCCATTCAATTAAGAACATATTATTCTTATTAGAAATGAATCAGCTACAAATTAGGTAGGCGTACTTGTTTTTTTACACAACCTACTCTTTTGGTACATATTTATTGAGATAATTGATTACAACATATGTTGGTGATTAACACAGAGAGAGGTTTTTTTTCTGTCATCAATAGAATGCATTAGCCATTAGGCTGGCTCACTACAATTGTAACATGACATCTCAGGTGTCAGGATGAAGCATTTTCTCACAAAAAGAGGACTCAAGCAAACTATCTCTCTTCAACAGTTTCACTAGTCATGTTAGGTCTACTTAAAATGTCACATTCATACACAAGTAATTTGAAAATAAGTTATACTACTGAAACACATTCACAATAAGTTATATTACAACCTACCTCTGAAGTAAGCAGTGTGTTCTCTCACTAATGAAATAGGACATTAATAATTTGTCAGTGGTTAGTTGAATCAGTCTCTTTGCACTGTTCAGTTTGTCTGTGCAACAGGTAACCTTCCAGAATCGGAATCTTGTGATGTCACAATGGAGTCCCCATTGCCATGGTTACCCTCAGCAGCTTTCATGTGTTATCAAATGCTGGCACAATTTAGTTTATTTATTTTAGATTTTTTGTACCTATGCAGCACAGTCATACCTAATATATACAATGAATCCATATAACCTAATTTTTTATTAAAATAAAATGCTGTAACTCATGTAAAATGGTTGACCATTCAAACGACATGTGTTTTGCCTAATTAAAAGTCTATATGTTTTAGATATCATAAATAGCAGCCAGGCTTACTTAGGTTGTTTGTTCGATCTCAGCCTACCACTAATGCCAATATTTTTCATCATCATCATCATCATCATCATCATCAATGAAATACATAGGCTACCTTACTACAGTAAAACAAGTCTTCCATAGTCTATGTCACCTCAGTAACAAAGTTCCAAAAAAGAAATGAGGGTTCAAGAAAACATCTCTCTTCAATGGCCTCAGCTATTAGCCATATGATCAACAAGGTCAACTGCAGCACTAAAATCAAGAAGCAGCTCATCCACAAGTTTATCTTGGTCAAGTGATCTGAGCCATTGATCGATTAAATCAACGAGAGCTGTTGCAGTCGAGTGATCCTTACGGTATCTTTACGGTACGCATGCTCATAGAGGGATAAAATTAGCTGGATGTGTAATTATATAGGCCCAAAAAATGTAATTGAAGAGTAGGTGTCATTGATGTTTAGCATTTAAGTTGAATAAATAATTAAATAAAGAAATCAATATCAGCTGACTATAGAAAAGTATTGTTTAAAATTATGTTTGAACATTTTCTTATCCGTGTCTTTCCAGTTGATATAACCAAACAGACAACCTTTGTTGCTCAAGAGCGTCACACATTCCTCCATTCATTCTCTATCATATTCCCCTCCATCAAATTCCTCTATCATATTCCCTCCATCATATTCTCTCTATTATATTTCTCTCCATCATATTCCACTCCATCATAATACTCGCTATCATATTCCCTCTATCATATTCCTCTTTATTTTTACAGGGAATCCCAATTGAGACTAGTGTCTCTTTTTCAATGGTGCCCTGTGTTATATCAATTAACAATCCAAACAGCTTAAACAGATAAAATTACATACAGAGTAGAAAATATATAGAGCAAAATTATTAGACTTGAACACATACATTTCACAATGAACAGGTCTTGTATTTAACCAGTTGAGCTGACAACCATTTTGCACTGTTTCACTAGGGCTTTAGTCATCAATCTAGCAAGAGGGAAATATTTTATTAATGTAGTGGTGTCCCTCCCCCCAGGAAGCTACGACCTTTAGCTTTCACCTGGAATTGTTCATTTATGTCTGAGAAAAAAAACACTTTCCAAACCATATGATCTAGTACACAAGAAAAGTATAATACAACCTTCTTTATCAATCAATTCAATCAATCAATTTTATTTTATATAGCCCTTCTTACATCAGCTAATATCTCGAAGTGCTGTACAGAAACCCAGCCTAAAACCCCAAACAGCTAGTAATGCAGGTGTAGAAGCACGGTGGCTAGGAAAAACTCCCTAGAAAGGCAAAACCTAGGAAGAAACCTAGAGAGGAACCAGGCTATGAGGGGTGGCCAGTCCTCTTCTGGCTGTGCCGGGTGGAGATTATAACAGAACCATGCCAAGATGTTCAAAAATGTTCATAAGTGACAAGCATGGTCAAATAATAATCAGGAATAAATCTCAGTTGGCTTTTCATAGCCGATCATTAGAGTTTAAAACAGCAGGTCTGGGACAGGTAGGGGTTCCATAACCGCAGGCAGAACAGTTTAAACTGGAATAGCAGCAAGGCCAGGCGGACTGGGGATAGCAAGGAGTCACCACGGCCGGTAGTCCCGACGTATGGTCCTAGGGCTCAGGTCTCTCAGTTGGCTTTTCATAGCCGATCATTTAGAGTTGAAAACAGCAGGTCTGGGACAGGTAGGGGTTTCGTAGCCGCAGGCAGAACAGTTGAAACTGGAATAGCAGCAAGGCCAGGCGGACTGGGGGCAGCAGGGTGTCATCATGCCCGGTAGTCCTGACGTATGGTCCTAGGGCTCAGGTTCTCAGAGAGAAAGAGAGAACGAGAGAATTAGAGAGAGCATACTTAAATTCACACAGGACACTGGATAAGACAGGAGAAGTACTCCAGGTATAACCAACTAACCCCAGCCCCCCGACACATAAACTACTGCAGCATAAATACTGGAGGCTGAGACAGGAGCGGTCCGGAGACACTGTGGCCCCATCCGAAGAAACCCCCGGACAGGGCCAAACAGGAAGGATATAACCCCACCCACTCCGCCAAAGCACAGCCCCCGCACCACTAGAGGGATATCCCCAACCACCAACTTACAATCCTGAGACAAGGCCGAGTATAGCCCACAGAGGTCTCCACCACAGCACAAACCAAGGGGGGGGGGGTCGCCAACCCAGACAGGAAGATCACGTCAGTAACTCAACCCACTCAATTGACGTACCCCTCCCAGGGACGGCATGAAAGAGCACCAGCAGGCCAGTGACTCAGCCCCTGCAACAGGGTTAGAGGCAGAGAACCCCAGTGGAGAGGGGAACCGGCCTGGCAGAGACAGCAAGGGCTGTTCGTTGCTCCAGCCTTTCCGTTCACCTTCACACTCCTGGGCCAGACTACACTCAATCATATGACCTACTGAAGAGATAAGTCTTCAGTAAAGACTTAAAGGTTGAGACCGAGTCTGCGTCTCTCACATGGGTAGGCAGACTGTTCCATAAAAATGGAGATCTATAGGAGAAAGCCCTGCCTCCCGCTGTTTGCTTAGAAATTCTAGGGACAATTAGGAGGCCTGCGTCTTGTGACCGTAGCGTACGTATTGGTATGTACGGCAGGACCAACTCGGAAAGATAGGTAGGAGCAAGCCCATGTAACGCTTTATAGGTTAACAGTAAAACCTTGAAATCAGCCCTTGCCTTAACAGGAAGCCAGTGTAGGGAAGCTAGCACTGGAGTAATATGATCAAATTTCTTGGTTCTAGTCAGGATTCTAGCAGCCGTATTTAGCACTAACTGAAGTTTATTTAGTGCTTTATCCGGGTAGCCGGAAAATAGAGCATTGCAGTAGTCTAATCTAGAAGTAACAAATGCATGGATTAATTTTTCTGCATCATTTTTGGACAGAAAATTTCTGATTTTTGCAATGTTACGTAGATGGAAAAAAGCTGTCCTTGAAACAGTCTTGATATGTTCGTCAAAAGAGAGATCAGGGTCAAGAGTAACGCCTAGGTCCTTCACAGTTTTATTTGAGACGACTTTACAACCATCAAGATGAATTGTCAGATTTAACAGAAGATCTCTTTGTTTCTTGGGACCTAGAACAAGCATCTCTGTTTTGTCCGAGTTTAAAAGTAAAAAGTTTTCAGCCATCCACTTCCTTATGTCTGAAACACAGGCTTCTAGCGAGGGCAATTTTGGGGCTTCACCATGCTTCATTGAAATGTACAGCTGTGTGTCATCCGCATAGCAGTGAAAGTTAACATTATGTTTTCGAATAACATCCCCAAGAGGTAAAATATATAGTGAAAACAATAGTGGTCCTAAAACGGAACCTTGAGGAACACCGAAATGTACAGTTGATTTGTCGGAGGACAGACCATTCACAGAGACAAACTGATATCTTTCCGACAGGTAGGATCTAAACCAGGCCAGAACTTGTCCGTGTAGACCAATTTGGGTTTCCAGTCTCTCCAAAAGAATGTGGTGATCGATGGTGTCAAAGGCAGCACTAAGGTCTAGTAGCACGAGGACAGATGCAGAGCCTCGGTCTGACGCCATTAAAAGGTCATTTACCACCTTCACAAGTGCAGTCTCAGTGCTATGATGGGGTCTAAAACCAGACTGAAGCATTTCGTATACATTGTTTGTCTTCAGAAAGGCAGTGAGTTGCTGCGCAACAGCTTTTTCTAAAATTTTTGAGAGGAATGGAAGATTCGATATTGGCCGATAGTTTTTTATATTTTCCGGGTCAAGGTTTGGCTTTTTCAAGAGAGGCTTTATCACTGCCACTTTTAGTGAGTTTGGTACACATCCGGTGGATAGAGAGCTGTTTATTATGTTCAACATAGGAGGGCCAAGCACAGGAAGCAGCTCCTTCAGCAGTTTAGTAGGAATAGGATCCAGTATGCAGCTTGAAGGTTTAGAGGCCATGATTATTTTCATCATTGTGTCAAGAGATATAGTACTAAAACACTTAAGTGTCTCTCCCGATCCCAGGCCCTCGCAGAGCTGTGCAGATCCAGGACAGCTAAGCCCTGGAGGAATACGCAGATTCAAAGAGGAGTCCGTAATTTGCTTTCTAATGGTCATGATCTTTTCCTCAAAGAAGTTCATGAATTTATCACTGCTGAAGTGAAAACCATCCTCTTTGCCAAACATTTCATGACATTAGTGTGAGTCAAAATCTGTAAAATTTGTGAATGTCTAAATTAACATTTGGGCAATTTGACCAGTGTACATCACTCCTATAGACAATGAGAGGTGTCAATGTAAATAGTCCGGGTGGCCATTTGATTAATTGTTCAGCAGTCTTATGAATTGGGGATAGAAGCTGTTAAGGAGCCTTTTGGACCTAGACTTGGCACTCTGGTACCGCTTGCTGTGCGGTAGCAGAGAGAACAGTCTATGACTTGGGTGACTGGAGTCTTTGTCAATTTTTTGGGCCTCCCTCTTACACCTCCAAGTATATAGGTCCTGGATGGCAGGAAGCTTGGCTCCAGTGATGTACTGGGCCGTACGCACTATCCTCTGTAGCGCCTTACGGTCGGATGCCGAGCAGTTGCCATACCAGGCGGTGATGCAACTGGTCAGGAAGCTCTCGATGGTGCAGCTGTAGAACTTTTTGAGGATCTTGGGACCAATTCCAAATCTTTTCAGTCTCCTGAGGTGGAAAAGGCGTTGTCGTGCCCTCTTCACGACTGTCTTGGTGTGTTTGAACCATGATAGTTTGTTGGTGATGTGGACACCAAGGAACTTGAAACTCTCGACCTGCTCCACTACAGCCCCGTCGATGTGAATGGGGCGTGTTCCCAGTCCCTGTCCCTGAAAATCCTCCCCGGAGCATGATGCTGCCACCACCATGCTTCACCGTAGGGATGGTGCCAGGTTTCCTCCAAACATGATCTCATCCCAGGTAAGAGGGGGAGTGGCAGCAGCAGCAGGTTCTCCCCATGTGAGCTGAGTCCAGTGGACCAGTCCTGTATCCCCCCACCCAGACAGCGACAGTGGTCTAAACCATGGCTAGCTATCCACAATCTGGCTCGACTAAACAAGGTTTACCAAGAGGGAAGGAGGGAGAGGAAGGTAGAGGAAGAGAAGGAGGAAAGGGAGAAAATGACTGTAAGAAGGACCGTAAGACTGTAAGAAGGAAAGGAGGGAGAAGGCCGAGCAAGAGGAAGAGGAAGAGGTGGAAGATAACAAGGAGAGTTGATCTGTCCATCACTACCATAAGGAGATCTCTTCTGGGGCCTCTTGTTCTCTCCTCTTTCCCACAGAGGAGCACCTTTCGCAGGCAGCCCAGAGCAGACTCTCCGCTGAGAGAAGGCTAGCCCCTGGAGGTTTCACCTTGGATTTATACAGAGAACCCCCCAGTACTCAAACTGCTTTACATTGTAGAGGGTGATCTAATCTCATTGGAGGCGACCCAATGACCCAGAAATGCTCCATGGACAGACTTCCTCCATGCTCCCCGTCTCGCTGGCAGGGGGCTCGTAGGAACACCCTCCCTTCCTTGACTCCAGCAACACCCCTTCTTCACCTGCCCCCCTTATCATGTTATGAGTCTCACCTACAGGTCCCGCCCCCTGGCCTACCTGTTGCAGGTGTAAGTATGGTGTGTCGGACACAGCTGCCCTCCACCTCCTCCCCCTCCTCCCCCTCCTACCCCTCCTCCCCCTCCTTCCCTCTTTCTCCCACTCCCCCCATCTCTCGCGCTCTCTCCTCCTCCCCCTCTCTTCCCTTTAAAGCAATAGTTTAAACCTACACACTTCCTTAAACCTAAAATAAGTCAAGAAGTAATTTTGTGTGGAAGTCAAACATTTGTTCAGAACGACAAAATCGAGACCTTTACATAGCCCATCTCTCATTGTCTATAGGAGTGATGTACACTGGTCAAATTGCCCAAATGTTAATTTAGACATTCACAAATTTTACAGATTTTGACTCTCACTAATGTCATGAAATGTTTGGCAAAGTAGTAAAGAAGGTTGTATTATACTTTTCTTGTGTACTAGATCATATGGTTTGGAAAGTGTTTTTTTTCTCAGACATAAATGAACAATTCCAGGTGAAAGCTAAAGGTCGTAGCTTCCTGGGGGGAGGGACACCACTACATTAATAAAATATTTCCCTCTTGCTAGATTGATGACTAAAGCCCTAGTGAAACAGTGCAAAATGGTTGTCAGCTCAACTGGTTAAATACAAGACCTGTTCATTGTGAAATGTATGTGTTCAAGTCTAATAATTTTGCTCTATATATTTTCTACTCTGTATGTAATTTTATCTGTTTAAGCTGTTTGGATTGTTAATTGATATAACACAGGGCACCATTGAAAAAGAGACACTGGTCTCAATTGGGATTCCCTGTAAAAATAAAGAGGAATATGATAGAGGGAATATGATAGCGAGTATTATGATGGAGTGGAATATGATGGAGAGAAATATAATAGAGAGAATATGATGGAGGGAATATGATAGAGGAATTTGATGGAGGGGAATATGATAGAGAATGAATGGAGGAATGTGTGACGCTCTTGAGCAACAAAGGTTGTCTGTTTGGTTATATCAACTGGAAAGACACGGATAAGAAAATGTTCAAACATAATTTTAAACAATACTTTTCTATAGTCAGCTGATATTGATTTCTTTATTTAATTATTTATTCAACTTAAATGCTAAACATCAATGACACCTACTCTTCAATTACATTTTTTGGGCCTATATAATTACACATCCAGCTAATTTTATCCCTCTATGAGCATGCGTACCGTAAAGATACCGTAAGGATCACTCGACTGCAACAGCTCTCGTTGATTTAATCGATCAATGGCTCAGATCACTTGACCAAGATAAACTTGTGGATGAGCTGCTTCTTGATTTTAGTGCTGCAGTTGACCTTGTTGATCATATGGCTAATAGCTGAGGCCATTGAAGAGAGATGTTTTCTTGAACCCTCATTTCTTTTTTGGAACTTTGTTACTGAGGTGACATAGACTATGGAAGACTTGTTTTACTGTAGTAAGGTAGCCTATGTATTTCATTGATGATGATGATGATGATGATGATGATGATGAAAAATATTGGCATTAGTGGTAGGCTGAGATCGAACAAACAACCTAAGTAAGCCTGGCTGCTATTTATGATATCTAAAACATATAGACTTTTAATTAGGCAAAACACATGTCGTTTGAATGGTCAACCATTTTACATGAGTTACAGCATTTTATTTTAATAAAAAATTAGGTTATATGGATTCATTGTATATATTAGGTATGACTGTGCTGCATAGGTACAAAAAATCTAAAATAAATAAACTAAATTGTGCCATCATTTGATAACACATGAAAGCTGCTGAGGGTAACCATGGCAATGGGGACTCCATTGTGACATCACAAGATTCCGATTCTGGAAGGTTACCTGTTGCACAGACAAACTGAACAGTGCAAAGAGACTGATTCAACTAACCACTGACAAATTATTAATGTCCTATTTCATTAGTGAGAGAACACACTGCTTACTTCAGAGGTAGGTTGTAATATAACTTATTGTGAATGTGTTTCAGTAGTATAACTTATTTTCAAATTACTTGTGTATGAATGTGACATTTTAAGTAGACCTAACATGACTAGTGAAACTGTTGAAGAGAGATAGTTTGCTTGAGTCCTCTTTTTGTGAGAAAATGCTTCATCCTGACACCTGAGATGTCATGTTACAATTGTAGTGAGCCAGCCTAATGGCTAATGCATTCTATTGATGACAGAAAAAAAACCTCTCTCTGTGTTAATCACCAACATATGTTGTAATCAATTATCTCAATAAATATGTACCAAAAGAGTAGGTTGTGTAAAAAAACAAGTACGCCTACCTAATTTGTAGCTGATTCATTTCTAATAAGAATAATATGTTCTTAATTGAATGGACATCCATTTCAAATGGTTGAATTGATAGACCTCTTTAAATTGAGGTGCACTCAAGGGCACTCAAAGAGAAGACTGGCATTTTTACCTCCTTGGTTTTTAAAATAGATGAAACTGTACAAGTTAGGTCCTGCATGGATATAGAGTCATTTTCTACCCAAAACACAGTGTTTTCAATGATATGATGGAAGTGATTAGTGTGGTTTGTGAGAACCAGGCCCAATATGGAGTAGAGCTACATGAGGGGTTGAATAAGGCTCAATAGTAAGGTACAGAAAGACCCTGAAGTTTGCTTTTTAAAGTCTGTGTTGTGCTTTTTCATCTGCCATGGCAACGCCTTGCATCACAATGATGATGTCATGAAGGATATTGTTCACGAAATGATAAGAACAGCCAAAATCGATTCATTTGAACTTGGTCGCTTTTCCAGTAGCCAACTTTTTACTAGTAATTCAGATAGGCCTATTGCCTAAACATATCTGGATCAGGATTCTCACTTGATTAATTGTAAGTAGCTGGGAAGAAAACGTGTGCACATTGTAAAGAGATGCATTATTATTTGGTTAGCAACACCCACTTACTACAACGTTGTGTATTTTCCAGAGTTATTGTTAGCTAAGAGGAAGACATGGAGGGTTCAACGCTGACACAGAGGAGGGGTGAGTGTCGGTTGGAGGAAAGGGCGATCTAGACAGACTACGTGATGGAGCTGGGAGCCAGGTTGGCTCTGGTTTTGCAGATCCAGAAGGATCAGGAGAAGAAGATGAAGAGGATTTGGTTCAAGACGAGGAAAATGCCAAGACTGATTGAGGAGGTAACAAGACCAACTTTGACAAAGTCGACAAGAGTTCTGTTTAACAATATTAATTAAAGCAAATATAAGTTATTGTAAGGGCAAAATGTTCCATATGCCATGGAATGTAAGCTAACAATGTTTTGTCCTTATTTCTTTTTGTATTAGGCTACACCATGGCAATGCTTATAACTGTTCTTGTCTAAATGTGTTGTATCGTGTCTGTCTGTTTCAGTGAATTTATGTCCTCAGTTCTTATGGTTGTCTGGTCATAAAAAATAAACAACCGTTCTATCATAGACGCTCATATCAGGATTATGTGGTTGTCTCACCTAGCTACCTTAAGTTGAATGAACTAACTAACTATAAGTCGTTCTGGATAATAGCGTCTGATAAATGGCTAAAATGTCAAATGTTATGCTGGGTGTGGGGCATGTATTTTTACACTTAGCTGGCCCATTGGCTAGGGGACCAAGGGTTGGGACAGACTGGTGCAGAGCATCTTAGAGGACACTATATTTATATATATATATATATTAGGGCTGTCAAATGATTAAAATTTTTAATCAAATTAATCAGAATTTTCAGTGGATTAATCATGATTAATCACTATTTGCAATTACACCTGAATCCTAACCATTTTTTTTCTGAAATGCATACCAAAAGATAAATAACAGGACACAGATACATAATTTTCATATTATGTCTGTTTATTAACACAGCCAAATAATGGTGTTTTAAATCAAGCTGAAACATACTACACACCATAATATTTGTCTTTGTAATGTTCCATCACTTCCTCTTTGGCATTCCTCTTAACCAGGATGTACAATTTACAGTATTCAATTGAACAGAAAGCAATAAATGTAGTCAAATCATAACAGTGACCTACCACATTTTTGCACAATTTGAGTCATCTGTGGAAAAAAACATTTTCAATAAAACTTTTAAATCAAACCAAAGAACAATCTTTTACCTTTTCCTCCATTCTTTAATCCAGTTGCTCAAAAATCCAGTTGCTAACTACTATAACATGTTGCACTGAAACTGGTCTTTTTGTTTGAACATCACCTTTCAAATCTACTGAGCTTCATCATCTTTCAGCCAGTTGCTGAGGCAAACTAACTTGTTCACATTTTCTGAAAGTAAAGCTGACCTTTTCTTGTTCACAATGTGACCTGCAACTGAGAAAAGTCGTTCACAGGGAACAGTGGTTGCAGGAGTGGCTAGATATTTGTGAGCTAGTGAGGCCAGCTTCTCATGGGCTCCTGAATGAGATGCCCACCACCTCAAGGGGCAGTCCTCCAATTTAATGGTGGGCTCTGCTCTGTACCTCTGTATGGCAGGTTGGACCTCTTCATCTTCTGATTCTGAATCTGAGCCCATTTGCAGAAGGCTGATTTTCTTCCTGGGTGGCCCATCATCATGTGTCTGTGAAGACCTTCTGGGTGATTCTTGTTGCAGCATCCCTTCAAGTGTGGTCCACACCTCTTCCCTGTCTGTCTTGGGCAGGCATTTCAAGTCTTTGAAACGAGGATCCAAAACTGTAGCAATCTGGAGCCATGCATTGTTGAGCTGTTCTTGACGGGATGCTAGGTCCTCCTTGAACTTGGTCTTGAATCTCACCACATATGCAGGGTCCTCATCACAGGCTTCCATCTTGAGACGCAAGTGGCAGAGAGAAGGTAGTACCACAGAACAGGAGACATAGGCCTCTCCACCCAGGAGCTCAGTTACATACCTACGCACACAAACACACACATGCACACAGAGACAGTGTATTATTAGAACAGTGGTTATCAACATATTATTATTATTATTATTATTATTTTTATTATTATTATCATCATCATTATTTTTTACATAGATACATGTTATTGATATTTGACTTGGTTTAATTCATTCCAGAAAATAATCAAAGCGATGTTATTTGATAAGTTACAGACTGATTTACCTGCATGGCTCTAGAAGTGTCTCCAGCCTCTGCAGTTTATCCCACTCTGCTGCGGTCGGCAAAACGAGTTTGTGCTCCTGATTGTCCAGGGCTGCGATGACAGCCTCTTTATTTCTGCTCACGCGCTTGACCATTTCCAGCGTCTAATTCCAACATGTTGGAACATCCTGGATCAATGGCTCTTGCTTCTTTCCCAGGCTGACTTGTTGTGCTTGAAGCTCCGCAGCATTTGCTGGGCTGTGCTTAAAATGACCGACAACTTTGCGAGCCTTGGCCAAAGCATTTACAAAGCCGCTGTCAGCAAGACTCACTGTGACACTTCTCTGCACCATGTGAGCGACACAGTTCATGTGTTCATAGCGTGTAAGTCGAATTGCGGCAACCATGTTGCGTGCACTGTCAGTCCCAATGGTTGTAGTCTTGCCCTCGATGTCCCACTCACGTGCAACAGACAGGAACTGTTCTTTACAAGCCTCCGCAAAATGACGCTCCTCAGTTTTTAATATAGTCAGCGCAAAAGACTTCAGTTCCCACGTGTCACTGATTAAATGTGCAGTTACTCCGAGGTAATTGTTGTTACTCACTGATGTCCAATGGTCTCCTGTCAGGGCGATATGATTTACTTGAGCCAAGACCTCTTTCCTTTTTTCTTTTTCGTTTTCATAGAGCTCGTGGATTTTCTTCATAACTGTGGCTCTTGACGGTGGCTTATAGAATGAGTCTTGAGACGCCACTTGCAAAACATCAAGGAAACCTGAGTCTTCTACAATGCTAATGGGTCTACAATCCTTTGCAATCCATTTTGCTATTGTGTTGGTCAAATTATCTGAGGTTG
Organism: Coregonus lavaretus; assembly: GCF_964263955.1. Lineage (NCBI taxonomy): Eukaryota > Metazoa > Chordata > Actinopteri > Salmoniformes > Salmonidae > Coregonus > Coregonus lavaretus. Next base: position 50,698 of record NW_028161494.1, on the reverse strand, counting down.
ATTTTGTTAATTGCCTGCAAACATTCAGCGTGGTCTGGCGCAAACCACTTGCTGAATCTGACGGCCCAGCAAACGCATGTTTGGCGTTGACATGGTACTTCAAGCTTGAACAGCTCCGGTGAAATTGAAACTCCTCCTTACAAATCTTGCAAATAACCTTGTACTTGTTAACTGTACCATCATCATTCTTTTTATATTTGAATCCGTCAATAGGCCCACTTTGCTCACCTTGCTCCATCTCGCCTCTAGCTCCCAACCACTTTCCTGACCTGAATAATTTCACACTGCGCATGCGTGAAATGCGTTAAAAAAATTGACGTAATTAACAGCAAACAACTAATTAACGTCGTTAACGCGCTATTTTTGACAGCCCTATATATATATATATATATATATATATATATATATATATATATATATATATATATATATATATATACAGTGGGGAAAAAAAGTATTTAGTCAGCCACCAATTGTGCAAGTTCTCCCACTTAAAAAGATGAGAGAGGCCTGTAATTTTCATCATAGGTACACGTCAACTATGAAAGACAAATTGAGGAAAAAAAATCCAGAAAATCACATTGTAGGATTTTTAATGAATTTATTTGCAAATGATGGTGGAAAATAAGTATTTGGTCACCTACAAACAAGCAAGATTTCTGGCTCTCACAGACCTGTAACTTCTTCTTTAAGAGGCTCCTCTGTCCTCCACTCGTTACCTGTATTAATGGCACCTGTTTGAACTTGTTATCAGTATAAATGACACCTGTCCACAACCTCAAACAGTCACACTCCAAACTCCACTATGGCCAAGACCAAAGAGCTGTCAAAGGACACCAGAAACAAAATTGTAGACCTGCACCAGGCAAGGAAGACTGAATCTGCAATAGGTAAGCAGCTTGGTTTGAAGAAATCAACTGTGGGAGCAATTATTAGGAAATGGAAGACATACAAGACCACTGATAATCTCCCTCGATCTGGGGCTCCACGCAAGATCTCACCCCGTGGGGTCAAAATGATCACAGAACCACACGGGGGGACCTAGTGAATGACCTGCAGAGAGCTGGGACCAAAGTAACAAAGCCTACCATCAGTAACACACTACGCCGCCAGGGACTCAAATCCTGCAGTGCCAGACGTGTCCCCCTGCTTAAGCCAGTACATGTCCAGGCCCGTCTGAAGTTTGCTAGAGTGCATTTGGATGATCCAGAAGAGGATTGGGAGAATGTCATAAGGTCAGATGAAATCAAAATAGAACTTGTCGTGTTTGGAGGACAGAGAATGCTGAGTTGCATCCTAAGAACACCATACCTCCTGTGAAGCATGGGGGTGGAAACATCATGCTTTGGGGCTGTTTTTCTGCAAAGGGACCAGGACGACTGATCCGTGTAAAGGAAAGAATGAATGGAGCCATGTATCGTGAGATTTTGAGTGAAAACCTCCTTCCATCAGCAAGGGCATTGAAGATGAAACATGGCTGGGTCTTTCAGCATGACAATGATCCCAAACACACCGCCCGGGCAACGAAGGAGTGGCTTCGTAAGAAGCATTTCAAGGTCCTGGAGTGGCCTAGCCAGTCTCCAGATCTCAACCCCATAGAACATCTTTGGAGGGAGTTGAAAGTCCGTGTTGCCCAGCGACAGCCCCAAAACATCACTGCTCTAGAGGAGATCTGCATGGAGGAATGGGCCAAAATACCAGCAACAGTGTGTGAAAACCTTGTGAAGACTTACAGAAACCTTTGACCTGTGTCATTGCCAACAAAGGGTATATAACAAAGTATTGAGAAACTTTTGTTATTGACCAAATACTTATTTTCCACCATAATTTGCAAATAAATTCATTAAAAATCCTACAATGTGATTTTCTGGATTTTTTTTCCTCATTTTGTCTGTCATAGTTGACGTGTACCTATGATGAAAATTACAGGCCTCTCTCATATTTTTAAGTGGGAGAACTTGCACAATTGGTGGCTGACTAAATACTTTTTTTCCCCACTGTATATATATGTGTGTGTGATGTATAAGTAAGTAGTGCTGACTCATACAGTATGTATGTATGTACTGAATGTGATCACTTTCATCATGTCTGTTTCTTTTCTCACGCAGAATGTGTGAGATGTGAGCAACTGTCCTCTCACTGAGTTCATGGCTCCCTGTATTGACTCCCTCCCACCACTGGCTTTCACCAATCAGAGGCCTATACCTACCATGTTGCATCCCCCCTCTCCATTTGCCATACGCGCTCAGGATGCACAGCGGTTCATTGTATTTTCATACATTGTCCCTGAAACCTGCCAGTCTGCTGAATGCCCAGTTGCCACAGAGGCCACTGCAGATGTATCTACAGGTATACGAGAGGACCTATGGACAGATATACATCTTTCCTCAATGCTGCATCGATACCTGCCACACTTCTTTGACGAAGACTCCATGCAGCCACATCAGGCAGTAGAGGGCACCACTGAGGTCTCAGTTGCTCCAGTGGCAATATCTAATGTTGAGGAAGAGGACAGATTCTATCATTACTCCCTCCCACCCCTGGCTCAGCGGTTCATTGGCAATTCATTCAATTTCCTCGAAACCTCTAAGCCTGCTGTTTCAGCCACAGAGTGCCCAGTTGCCACAGAGACCACTGCTACCACAGCCACTGTCAAGGGAGAGAATCGATGGGCAGCTAGAAGTCTTCCTTCAGTGCTGCCTACATGCCTGCCAACAGTCTTTGACGATGACTTCATGCCATCAGAGCAGACAGTAGAGGATACCTATGAGGTCTCAGTTGCTACAGAGACCACTGCAGGCACAGCTACTGTTGATTTTGGAGTGTACAGATCAGCAGCTAAATGCCCTGTCCCAATGCTGCCTCCAAGTCTGCCACTTGTCTTTGAAGTTGACTACAAACTGCCAGGGGAGGCAGTAGAGGACACCACCAAGTGTCCAGTTATCAGTGAAACAAACAATGATGTGTCCACTCACCTCAAAGAGGACATGGCAGCTGATCAAAGCCCTCCTGACCCTGCAGCACTGCCTCCAAGCTCGCCATGTATCCGAGACTCTGACCACAAACTGACAGAGGAGACAAAAGAGGATGCCACCGAGTCCTCCGTTACCACAGCGATCACTGCAGGCACATCCATTGTCCAGGGAGAGAACCTGTTGGGTGATAAAAGCCCGGCTCCAATGCTGCCTTCAAAGTTGCCACACATTCTAGACAATGGCCACAAGCAGCCAGAGGAGGCAGTAGAGGACACCACCAAGAGTCAAGTGTCCAGGGAAGCGGCCGTTTCCGTCTCCACTGTCCACACTCTGCCAGGGGAGGCAGTAGAGGACACCAACAAGTGTCCAGTTGCCAGGGAAGCAGCCGTTTCTGTGTCCACTGTCCACACGGAGGAGTGTTTGGCTGATAAAAGTCCTCCTGCACCTGCAACACTGCCTCTAATCCTGACCTGCACCCACAACAATGACCACAAACCGCTATGGAAGACAGTTGAGTGCACTACAAAGTGCTCAGTCGACACAGAGGCAACTGTTGCTATTTACACCTGGGATGATAAAAGTCCTCCAGGTCTGCAATGCATTCACAACAACAAAGACCACAAGCAGCCAGAGGAGACAGTTGAGGACACCACATAGTGCTCAGTTAACACAGAGGCAAGTGCAGTTGCATCCACTGTCAAGAGAGAGGAACTGATGAGTGATAAAAGCCCTGTCCTAGCACTTCCTCCAAGCCTGGCATGCATCCATGACAAGGACCACAAGCAGCCAGAGCAGAAAGGGAAGGGCACTAGTGAAGAGGTGGATCGCTGCCCTCATGCTCACCAGCTGGTCCCAGATGCTAACTTAACTCTGGCAACCCCTCTGCTCTGCATGGCCACTAAGACGCCTGTTAGAGTGAGAGCCTCCATATGCAGGTCAGAGGATGAGGAACCCAGGCCCTGGACGCTGACAAAGGCAAAGGTAGGTGTCCTATTTTACACTTCTACTCTACAGGGTTGGGGGTCTGTTCCATTTCAATTCAAAGCATTGAATTAAGTACTTCCTGAATTGACTGGAATTGAAATTGAATTGACCCCAACCATGCTAATCTATGCTCATAGTATAAAACATCACCCCTTACTAGGGTTAACATTTGTATTACGTTTGGTGTGGACCCAGGAAGAACATCTATGGCTATTACAAAATCGGTTTGGGATACAAATAAACAAGTTACCTCAATTACTGTCCTCTAAATTGTGTGCCCCATGAGGCCATCAATGTATGTTGATCACTCAAATGTGTATTGAATGTGCCACATTGGAACAATATTACATCTAGAGTCAATGTCTTCCTGTTAGGATTATTGGACAGGCATTGACATTGAGAGTGAAGAGAGGAGCGTCAAGGAGGAGGTGAGCCCGAGGGAGGGTTTGAAGAGTGAGGCGGACCGTGCCCATTCCAAGAGCTCCAATGGGACGGTTTCATCAGAGAGAGCAGAGACCATCCTGGGAAGAGTGGGCTTTCTGGCCATGAACCTCAAGCAGAAAGTCACATTTTTAAAGATGGAGGAAAAAGAGAAAAATAAGGAACTGAATAAGAAGTTGAAAGATGACGAGAAAGAGAGAAAGGTCTCTTGCCTCGAGGTTGTCGGGAGAGGTTGTGTTTTCTCTAGCTGGAGATAAGCTGGCTTCTTATATGTTGTTGAGTAAAGCTTAAACCATGTATTTAGATTGTATGTAGGTATTGTAGTCAGGTATTATAGGTAGTTTACTTAGGTAGTTATTGTAGGTAATTATTGTAGGTAAGTATTCTATTCGGTGGACCCCGGCGAAGCACGAGTGCTAGCTAACCCACCACTTGGACCAACAAAGCTAGCTAGCTAGTGGGTAGCTACTGGTAACTTTTAGCAACTGTGGTTAGTTGTTTCCAATGTTATTTCACGCTTAAGAGTACCTGTAATTGAGCCAGCTAGCTACCGACCATTCAGCTGTTCTTCTAACCTCATTATCCGAGGCATTAATGTTAGATGGTTGGTGGCTGCTGTACTTAATTACAGCTACTGATTGCAGCCTGCCACCCAGTTAGCTGGCAAAATATGATTAGACAAATAATAATATTTATTTGAATGATACAGTATGTTACTAAATTGAAATTAAAATGAAATGTTTTTGTAATTATAACATTTTACGAAATGTAAAAAGAAAACTTTAAAAAATAATAATAATAACAAAAGCAAGGTAAAAAGAAAAGGAAACCGATCCAGATTCCTATTACCAGTGTAAAAACAAAGGGGGGAGGTGTCAATGTAAATAGTCCGGGTGGCCATTTGATTAATTGTTCAGCAGTCTTATGAATTGGGGATAGAAGCTGTTAAGGGGCCTTTTGGACCTAGACTTGGCACTCTGGTACCGCTTGCTGTGCGGTAGCAGAGAGAACAGTCTATGACTTGGGTGACTGGAGTCTTTGTCAATTTTTTGGGCCTCCCTCTTACACCTCCAAGTATATAGGTCCTGGATGGCAGGAAGCTTGGCTCCAGTGATGTACTGGGCCGTACGCACTACCCTCTGTAGCGCCTTACGGTCGGATGCCGAGCAGTTGCCATACCAGGCGGTGATGCAACTGGTCAGGAAGCTCTCGATGGTGCAGCTGTAGAACTTTTTGAGGATCTTGGGACCAATGCCAAATCTTTTCAGTCTCCTGAGGTGGAAAAGGCGTTGTCGTACCCTCTTCACGACTGTCTTGGTGTGTTTGAACCATGATAGTTTGTTGGTGATGTGGACACCAAGGAACTTGAAACTCTCGACCTGCTCCACTACAGCCCCGTCGATGTGAATGGGGCGTGTTCCCAGTCCCTGTCCCTGAAAATCCTCCCCGGAGCATGATGCTGCCACCACCATGCTTCACCGTAGGGATGGTGCCAGGTTTCCTCCAAACGTGATCTCATCCCAGGTAAGAGGGGGAGTGGCAGCAGCAGCAGGTTCTCCCCATGTGAGCTGAGTCCAGTGGACCAGTCCTGTATCCCCCCACCCAGACAGCGACAGTGGTCTAAACCATGGCTAGCTATCCACAATCTGGCTCGACTAAACAAGGTTTACCAAGAGGGAAGGAGGGAGAGGAAGGTAGAGGAAGAGAAAGAGGGAGGAGAGGAAGGAGGAAAGGGAGAAAATGACTGTAAGAAGGACTGTAAGACTGTAAGAAGGAAAGGAGGGAGAAGGCCGAGCAAGAGGAAGAGGAAGAGGTGGAAGATAACAAGGAGAGTTGATCTGTCCATCACTACCATAAGGAGATCTCTTCTGGGGCCTCTTGTTCTCTCCTCTTTCCCACAGAGGAGCACCTTTCGCAGGCAGCCCAGAGCAGACTCTCCGCTGAGAGAAGGCTAGCCCCTTGAGGTTTCACCTTGGATTTATACAGAGAACCCCCCAGTGCTCAAACTGATTTACATTGTAGAGGGTGATCTAATCTCATTGGAGGTGACCCAATGACCCAGAAATGCTCCATGGACAGACTTCCTCCCTGCTCCCCGTCTCGCTGGCAGGGGGCTCGTAGGAACACCCTCCCTTCCTTGACTCCAGCAACACCCCTTCTTCACCTGCCCCCCTTATCATGTTATGAGTCTCACCTACAGGTCCCGCCCCCTGGCCTACCTGTTGCAGGTGTAAGTATGGTGTGTCGGACACAGCTGCCCTCCACCTCCTCCCCCTCCTCCCCCTCCTTCCCTCTTTCTCCCACTCCCCCCATCTCTCGCGCTCTCTCCTCCTCCCCCTCTCTTCCCTTTAAAGCAATAGTTTAAACCTACACACTTCCTTAAACCTAAAATAAGTCAAGAAGTAATTTTGTGTGGAAGTCAAACATTTGTTCAGAACGACAAAATCGAGACCTTTACATAGCCCATCTCTCATTGTCTATAGGAGTGATGTACACTGGTCAAATTGCCCAAATGTTAATTTAGACATTCATAAATTTTACAGATTTTGACTCTCACTAATGTCATGAAATGTTTGGCAAAGTAGTAAAGAAGGTTGTATTATACTTTTCTTGTGTACTAGATCATATGGTTTGGAAAGTGTTTTTTTTCTCAGACATAAATGAACAATTCCAGGTGAAAGCTAAAGGTCGTAGCTTCCTGGGGGGAGGGACACCACTACATTAATAAAATATTTCCCTCTTGCTAGATTGATGACTAAAGCCCTAGTGAAACAGTGCAAAATGGTTGTCAGCTCAACTGGTTAAATACAAGACCTGTTCATTGTGGAATGTATGTGTTCAAGTCTAATAATTTTGCTCTATATATTTTCTACTCTGTATGTAATTTTATCTGTTTAAGCTGTTTGGATTGTTAATTGATATAACACAGGGCACCATTGAAAAAGAGACACTGGTCTCAATTGGGATTCCCTGTAAAAATAAAGAGGAATATGATAGAGGGAATATGATAGCGAGTATTATGATGGAGTGGAATATGATGGAGAGAAATATAATAGAGAGAATATGATGGAGGGAATATGATAGAGGAATTTGATGGAGGGGAATATGATAGAGAATGAATGGAGGAATGTGTGACGCTCTTGAGCAACAAAGGTTGTCTGTTTGGTTATATCAACTGGAAAGATACGGATAAGAAAATGTTCAAACATAATTTTAAACAATACTTTTCTATAGTCAGCTGATATTGATTTCTTTATTTAATTATTTATTAAACTTAAATGCTAAACATCAATGACACCTACTCTTCAATTACATTTTTTGGGCCTATATAATTACACATCCAGCTAATTTTATCCCTCTATGAGCATGCGTACCGTAAAGATACCGTAAGGATCACTCGACTGCAACAGCTCTCGTTGATTTAATCGATCAATGGCTCAGATCACTTGACCAAGATAAACTTGTGGATGAGCTGCTTCTTGATTTTAGTGCTGCAGTTGACCTTGTTGATCATATGGCTAATAGCTGAGGCCATTGAAGAGAGATGTTTTCTTGAACCCTCATTTCTTTTTTGGAACTTTGTTACTGAGGTGACATAGACTATGGAAGACTTGTTTTACTGTAGTAAGGTAGCCTATGTATTTCATTGATGATGATGATGATGAAAAATATTGGCATTAGTGGTAGGCTGAGATCGAACAAACAACCTAAGTAAGCCTGGCTGCTATTTATGATATCTAAAACATATAGACCTTTAATTAGGCAAAACACATGTCGTTTGAATGGTCAACCATTTTACATGAGTTACAGCATTTTATTTTAATAAAAAATTAGGTTATATGGATTCATTGTATATATTAGGTATGACTGTGCTGCATTGGTACAAAAAATCTAAAATAAATAAACTAAATTGTGCCAGCATTTGATAACACATGAAAGCTGCTGTGGGTAACCATGGCAATGGGGACTCCATTGTGACATCACAAGATTCCGATTCTGGAAGGTTACCTGTTGCACAGACAAACTGAACAGTGCAAAGAGACTGATTCAACTAACCACTGACAAATTATTAATGTCCTATTTCATTAGTGAGAGAACACACTGCTTACTTCAGAGGTAGGTTGTAATATAACTTATTGTGAATGTGTTTCAGTAGTATAACTTATTTTCAAATTACTTGTGTATGAATGTGACATTTTAAGTAGACCTAACATGACTAGTGAAACTGTTGAAGAGAGATAGTTTGCTTGAGTCCTCTTTTTGTGAGAAAATGCTTCATCCTGACACCTGAGATGTCATGTTACAATTGTAGTGAGCCAGCCTAATGGCTAATGCATTCTATTGATGACAGAAAAAAAACCTCTCTCTGTGTTAATCACCAACATATGTTGTAATCAATTATCTCAATAAATATGTACCAAAAGAGTAGGTTGTGTAAAAAAACAAGTACGCCTACCTAATTTGTAGCTGATTCATTTCTAATAAGAATAATATGTTCTTAATTGAATGGACATCCATTTCAAATGGTTGAATTGATAGACCTCTTTAAATTGAGGTGCACTCAAGGGCACTCAAAGAGAAGACTGGCATTTTTACCTCCTTGGTTTTTAAAATAGATGGGACTGTACAAGTTAGGTCCTGCATGGATATAGAGTCATTTTCTACCCAAAACACAGTGTTTTCAATGATATGATGGAAGTGATTAGTGTGGTTTGTGAGAACCAGGCCCAATATGGAGTAGAGCTACATGAGGGGTTGAATAAGGCTCAATAGTAAGGTACAGAAAGACCCTGAAGTTTGCTTTTTAAAGTCTGTGTTGTGCTTTTTCATCTGCCATGGCAACGCCTTGCATCACAATGATGATGTCATGAAGGATATTGTTCACGAAATGATAAGAACAGCCAAAATCGATTCATTTGAACTTGGTCGCTTTTCCAGTAGCCAACTTTTTACTAGTAATTCAGATAGGCCTATTGCCTAAACATATCTGGATCAGGATTCTCACTTGATTAATTGTAAGTAGCTGGGAAGAAAACGTATGCACATTGTAAAGAGATGCATTATTATTTGGTTAGCAACACCCACTTACTACAACGTTGTGTATTTTCCAGAGTTATTGTTAGCTAAGAGGAAGACATGGAGGGTTCAACGCTGACACAGAGGAGGGGTGAGTGTCGGTTGGAGGAAAGGGCGATCTAGACAGACTACGTGATGGAGCTGGGAGCCAGGTTGGCTCTGGTTTTGCAGATCCAGAAGGATCAGGAGAAGAAGATGAAGAGGATTTGGTTCAAGACGAGGAAAATGCCAAGACTGATTGAGGAGGTAACAAGACCAACTTTGACAAAGTCGACAAGAGTTCTGTTTAACAATATTAATTAAAGCAAATATAAGTTATTGTAAGGGCAAAATGTTCCATATGCCATGGAATGTAAGCTAACAATGTTTTGTCCTTATTTCTTTTTGTATTAGGCTACACCATGGCAATGCTTATAACTGTTCTTGTCTAAATGTGTTGTATCGTGTCTGTCTGTTTCAGTGAATTTATGTCCTCAGTTCTTATGGTTGTCTGGTCATAAAAAACAAACAACCGTTCTATCATAGACGCTCATATCAGGATTATGTGGTTGTCTCACCTAGCTACCTTAAGTTGAATGCACTAACTAACTATAAGTCGTTCTGGATAAAAGCGTCTGATAAATGGCTAAAATGTCAAATGTTATGCTGGGTGTGGGGCATGTATTTTTACACTTAGCTGGCCCATTGGCTAGGGGACCAAGGGTTGGGACAGACTGGTGCAGAGCATCTTAGAGGACACTATATATATATATATATATATATATATATATATATATATATATATATGATGTATAAGTAAGTAGTGCTGACTCATACAGTATGTATGTATGTATGTACTGAATGTGATCACTTTCATCATGTCTGTTTCTTTTCTCACGCAGAATGTGTGAGATGTGAGCAACTGTCCTCTCACTGAGTTCATGGCTCCCTGTATTGACTCCCTCCCACCACTGGCTTTCACCAATCAGAGGCCTATACCTACCATGTTGCATCCCCCCTCTCCATTTGCCATACGCGCTCAGGATGCACAGCGGTTCATTGTATTTTCATACTTTGTCCCTGAAACCTGCCAGTCTGCTGAATGCCCAGTTGCCACAGAGGCCACTGCAGACGTATCTACAGGTATACGAGAGGACCTATGGACAGATATACATCTTTCCTCAATGCTGCATCGATACCTGCCACACTTCTTTGACGAAGACTCCATGCAGCCACATCAGGCAGTAGAGGGCACCACTGAGGTCTCAGTTGCTCCAGTGGCAATATCTAATGTTTAGGAAGAGGACAGATTCTATCATTACTCCCTCCCACCCCTGGCTCAGCGGTTCATTGGCAATTCATTCAATTTCCTCGAAACCTCTAAGCCTGCTGTTTCAGCCACAGAGTGCCCAGTTGCCACAGAGACCACTGCTACCACAGCCACTGTCAAGGGAGAGAATCGATGGGCAGCTAGAAGTCTTCCTTCAGTGCTGCCTACATGCCTGCCAACAGTCTTTGACGATGACTTCATGCCATCAGAGCAGACAGTAGAGGATACCTATGAGGTCTCAGTTGCTACAGAGACCACTGCAGGCACAGCTACTGTTGATTTTGGAGTGTACAGATCAGCAGCTAAATGCCCTGTCCCAATGCTGCCTCCAAGTCTGCCACTTGTCTTTGAAGTTGACTACAAACTGCCAGGGGAGGCAGTAGAGGACACCACCAAGTGTCCAGTTATCAGTGAAACAAACAATGATGTGTCCACTCACCTCAAAGAGGACATGGCAGCTGATCAAAGCCCTCCTGACCCTGCAGCACTGCCTCCAAGCTCGCCATGTATCCGAGACTCTGACCACAAACTGACAGAGGAGACAAAAGAGGATGCCACCGAGTCCTCCGTTACCACAGCGATCACTGCAGGCACATCCATTGTCCAGGGAGAGAACCTGTTGGGTGATAAAAGCCCGGCTCCAATGCTGCCTTCAAAGTTGCCACACATTCTAGACAATGGCCACAAGCAGCCAGAGGAGGCAGTAGAGGACACCACCAAGAGTCAAGTGTCCAGGGAAGCGGCCGTTTCCGTCTCCACTGTCCACACTCTGCCAGGGGAGGCAGTAGAGGACACCAACAAGTGTCCAGTTGCCAGGGAAGCAGCCGTTTCTGTGTCCACTGTCCACACGGAGGAGTGTTTGGCTGATAAAAGTCCTCCTGCACCTGCAACACTGCCTCTAATCCTGACCTGCACCCACAACAATGACCACAAACCGCTATGGAAGACAGTTGAGTGCACTACAAAGTGCTCAGTCGACACAGAGGCAACTGTTGCTATTTACACCTGGGATGATAAAAGTCCTCCAGGTCTGCAATGCATTCACAACAACAATGACCACAAGCAGCCAGAGGAGACAGTTGAGGACACCACATGGTGCTCAGTTAACACAGAGGCAAGTGCAGTTGCATCCACTGTCAAGAGAGAGGAACTGATGAGTGATAAAAGCCCTGTCCTAGCACTTCCTCCAAGCCTGGCATGCATCCATGACAAGGACCACAAGCAGCCAGAGCAGAAAGGGAAGGGCACTAGTGAAGAGGTGGATCGCTGCCCTCATGCTCACCAGCTGGTCCCAGATGCTAACTTAACTCTGGCAACCCCTCTGCTCTGCATGGCCACTAAGACGCCTGTTAGAGTGAGAGCCTCCATATGCAGGTCAGAGGATGAGGAACCCAGGCCCTGGACGCTGAAAAAGGCAAAGGTAGGTGTCCTATTTTACACTTCTACTCTACAGGGTTGGGGGTCTGTTCCATTTCAATTCAAAGCATTGAATTAAGTACTTCCTGAATTGACTGGAATTGAAATTGAATTGACCCCAACCCTGCTAATCTATGCTCATAGTATAAAACATCACCCCTTACTAGGTTTAACATTTGTATTACGTTTGGTGTGGACCCAGGAAGAACATCTATGGCTATTACAAAATCGGTTTGGGATACAAATAAACAAGTTACCTCAATTACTGTCCTCTAAATTGTGTGCCCCATGAGGCCATCAATGTATGTTGATCACTCAAATGTGTATTGAATGTGCCACATTGGAACAATATTACATCTAGAGTCAATGTCTTCCTGTTAGGATTATTGGACAGGCATTGACATTGAGAGTGAAGAGAGGAGCGTCAAGGAGGAGGTGAGCCCGAGGGAGGGTTTGAAGAGTGAGGCGGACCGTGCCCATTCCAAGAGCTCCAATGGGACGGTTTCATCAGAGAGAGCAGAGACCATCCTGGGAAGAGTGGGCTTTCTGGCCATGAACCTCAAGCAGAAAGTCACATTTTTAAAGATGGAGGAAAAAGAGAAAAATAAGGAACTGAATAAGAAGTTGAAAGATGACGAGAAAGAGAGAAAGGTCTCTTGCCTCGAGGTTGTCGGGAGAGGTTGTGTTTTCTCTAGCAGGAGATAAGCTGGCTTCTTATATGTTGTTGAGTAAAGCTTAAACCATGTATTTAGATTGTATGTAGGTATTGTAGTCAGGTATTATAGGTAGTTTACTTAGGTAGTTATTGTAGGTAATTATTGTAGGTAAGTATTCTATTCGGTGGACCCCGGCGAAGCACGAGTGCTAGCTAACCCACCACTTGGACCAACAAAGCTAGCTAGCTAGTGGGTAGCTACTGGTAACTTTTCGCAACTGTGGTTAGTTGTTTCCAATGTTATTTCACGCTTAAGAGTACCTGTAATTGAGCCAGCTAGCTACCGACCATTCAGCTGTTCTTCTAACCTCATTATCCGAGGCATTAACGTTAGATGGTTGGTGGCTGCTGTACTTAATTACAGCTACTGATTGCAGCCTGCCACCCAGTTAGCTGGCAAAATATGATTAGACAAATAATAATATTTATTTGAATGATACAGTATGTTACTAAATTGAAATTAAAATGAAATGTTTTTGTAATTATAACATTTTACGAAATGTAAAAAGAAAAGTTTAAAAAATAATAATAATAACAAAAGCAAGGTAAAAAGAAAAAGAAACCGATCCAGATTCCTATTACCAGTGTAAAAACAAAGGGGGGAGGTGTCAATGTAAATAGTCCGGGTGGCCATTTGATTAATTGTTCAGCAGTCTTATGAATTGGGGATAGAAGCTGTTAAGGAGCCTTTTGGACCTAGACTTGGCACTCTGGTACCGCTTGCTGTGCGGTAGCAGAGAGAACAGTCTATGACTTGGGTGACTGGAGTCTTTGTCAATTTTTTGGGCCTCCCTCTTACACCTCCAAGTATATAGGTCCTGGATGGCAGGAAGCTTGGCTCCAGTGATGTACTGGGCCGTACGCACTACCCTCTGTAGCGCCTTACGGTCGGATGCCGAGCAGTTGCCATACCAGGCGGTGATGCAACTGGTCAGGAAGCTCTCGATGGTGCAGCTGTAGAACTTTTTGAGGATCTTGGGACCAATGCCAAATCTTTTCAGTCTCCTGAGGTGGAAAAGGCGTTGTTGTGCCCTCTTCACGACTGTCTTGGTGTGTTTGAACCATGATAGTTTGTTGGTGATGTGGACACCAAGGAACTTGAAACTCTCGACCTGCTCCACTACAGCCCCGTCGATGTGAATGGGGCGTGTTCCCAGTCCCTGTCCCTGAAAATCCTCCCCGGAGCATGATGCTGCCACCACCATGCTTCACCGTAGGGATGGTGCCAGGTTTCCTCCAAACGTGATCTCATCCCAGGTAAGAGGGGGAGTGGCAGCAGCAGCAGGTTCTCCCCATGTGAGCTGAGTCCAGTGGACCAGTCCTGTATCCCCCCACCCAGACAGCGACAGTGGTCTAAACCATGGCTAGCTATCCACAATCTGGCTCGACTAAACAAGGTTTACCAAGAGGGAAGGAGGGAGAGGAAGGTAGAGGAAGAGAAAGAGGGAGGAGAGGAAGGAGGAAAGGGAGAAAATGACTGTAAGAAGGACTGTAAGACTGTGTAAGAAGGAAAGGAGGGAGAAGGCCGAGCAAGAGGAAGAGGAAGAGGTGGAAGATAACAAGGAGAGTTGATCTGTCCATCACTACCATAAGGAGATCTCTTCTGGGGCCTCTTGTTCTCTCCTCTTTCCCACAGAGGAGCACCTTTCGCAGGCAGCCCAGAGCAGACTCTCCGCTGAGAGAAGGCTAGCCCCTTGAGGTTTCACCTTCGATTTATACAGAGAACCCCCAATTACTCAAACTGCTTTACATTATAGAGGGTGATCTAATCTCATTGGTGGTGACCCAATGACCCAGAAATGCTCCATGGACAGACTTCCTCCCTGCTCCCCGTCTCGCTGGCAGGGGGCTCGTAGGAACACCCTCCCTTCCTTGACTCCAGCAACACCCCTTCTTCACCTGCCCCCCTTATCATGTTATGAGTCTCACCTACAGGTCCCGCCCCCTGGCCTACCTGTTGCAGGTGTAAGTATGGTGTGTCGGACACAGCTGTCCTCCCCCTCCTTCCCTCTTTCTCCCACTCCCCCCATCTCTCGCGCTCTCTCCTCCTCCCCCTCTCTTCCCTTTAAAGCAATAGTTTAAACCTACACACTTCCTTAAACCTAAAATAAGTCAAGAAGTAATTTTGTGTGGAAGTCAAACATTTGTTCAGAACGACAAAATCGAGACCTTTACATAGCCCATCTCTCATTGTCTATAGGAGTGATGTACACTGGTCAAATTGCCCAAATGTTAATTTAGACATTCACAAATTTTACAGATTTTGACTCTCACTAATGTCATGAAATGTTTGGCAAAGTAGTAAAGAAGGTTGTATTATACTTTTCTTGTGTACTAGATCATATGGTTTGGAAAGTGTTTTTTTTCTCAGACATAAATGAACAATTCCAGGTGAAAGCTAAAGGTCGTAGCTTCCTGGGGGGAGGGACACCACTACATTAATAAAATATTTCCCTCTTGCTAGATTGATGACTAAAGCCCTAGTGAAACAGTGCAAAATGGTTGTCAGCTCAACTGGTTAAATACAAGACCTGTTCATTGTGAAATGTATGTGTTCAAGTCTAATAATTTTGCTCTATATATTTTCTACTCTGTATGTAATTTTATCTGTTTAAGCTGTTTGGATTGTTAATTGATATAACACAGGGCACCATTGAAAAAGAGACACTGGTCTCAATTGGGATTCCCTGTGAAAATAAAGAGGAATATGATAGAGGGAATATGATAGCGAGTATTATGATGGAGTGGAATATGATGGAGAGAAATATAATAGAGAGAATATGATGGAGGGAATATGATAGAGGAATTTGATGGAGGGGAATATGATAGAGAATGAATGGAGGAATGTGTGACGCTCTTGAGCAACAAAGGTTGTCTGTTTGGTTATATCAACTGGAAAGACACGGATAAGAAAATGTTCAAACATAATTTTAAACAATACTTTTCTATAGTCAGCTGATATTGATTTCTTTATTTAATTATTTATTAAACTTAAATGCTAAACATCAATGACACCTACTCTTCAATTACATTTTTTGGGCCTATATAATTACACATCCAGCTAATTTTATCCCTCTATGAGCATGCGTACCGTAAAGATACCGTGAGGATCACTCGACTGCAACAGCTCTCGTTGATTTAATCGATCAATGGCTCAGATCACTTGACCAAGATAAACTTGTGGATGAGCTGCTTCTTGATTTTAGTGCTGCAGTTGACCTTGTTGATCATATAGCTAATAGCTGAGGCCATTGAAGAGAGAGGTTTTCTTGAACCCTCATTTCTTTTTTGGAACTTTGTTACTGAGGTGACATAGACTATGGAAGACTTGTTTTACTGTAGTAAGGTAGCCTATGTATTTCATTGATGATGATGATGATGATGATGAAAAATATTGGCATTAGTGGTAGGCTGAGATCGAACAAACAACCTAAGTAAGCCTGGCTGCTATTTATGATATCTAAAACATATAGACTTTTAATTAGGCAAAACACATGTCGTTTGAATGGTCAACCATTTTACATGAGTTACAGCATTTTATTTTAATAAAAAATTAGGTTATATGGATTCATTGTATATATTAGGTATGACTGTGCTGCATAGGTACAAAAAATCTAAAATAAATAAACTAAATTGTGCCAGCATTTGATAACACATGAAAGCTGCTGTGGGTAACCATGGCAATGGGGACTCCATTGTGACATCACAAGATTCCGATTCTGGAAGGTTACCTGTTGCACAGACAAACTGAACAGTGCAAAGAGACTGATTCAACTAACCACTGACAAATTATTAATGTCCTATTTCATTAGTGAGAGAACACACTGCTTACTTCAGAGGTAGGTTGTAATATAACTTATTGTGAATGTGTTTCAGTACTATAACTTATTTTCAAATGACTTGTGTATGAATGTGACATTTTAAATAGACCTAACATGACTAGTGAAACTGTTGAAGAGAGATAGTTTGCTTGAGTCCTCTTTTTGTGAGAAAATGCTTCATCCTGACACCTGAGATGTCATGTTACAATTGTAGTGAGCCAGCCTAATGGCTAATGCATTCTATTGATGACAGAAAAAAAACCTCTCTCTGTGTTAATCACCAACATATGTTGTAATCAATTATCTCAATAAATATGTACCAAAAGAGTAGGTTGTGTAAAAAAACAAGTACGCCTACCTAATTTGTAGCTGATTCATTTCTAATAAGAATAATATGTTCTTAATTGAATGGACATCCATTTCAAATGGTTGAATTGATAGACCTCTTTAAATTGAGGTGCACTCAAGGGCACTCAAAGAGAAGACTGGCATTTTTACCTCCTTGGTTTTTAAAATAGATGAAACTGTACAAGTTAGGTCCTGCATGGATATAGAGTCATTTTCTACCCAAAACACAGTGTTTTCAATGATATGATGGAAGTGATTAGTGTGGTTTGTGAGAACCAGGCCCAATATGGAGTAGAGCTACATGAGGGGTTGAATAAGGCTCAATAGTAAGGTACAGAAAGACCCTGAAGTTTGCTTTTTAAAGTCTGTGTTGTGGTTTTTCTTCTGCCATGGCAACGCCTTGCATCACAATGATGATGTCATGAAGGATATTGTTCACGAAATGATAAGAACAGCCAAAATCGATTCATTTGAACTTGGTCGCTTTTCCAGTAGCCAACTTTTTACTAGTAATTCAGATAGGCCTATTGCCTAAACATATCTGGATCAGGATTCTCACTTGATTAATTGTAAGTAGCTGGGAAGAAAACGTGTGCACATTGTAAAGAGATGCATTATTATTTGGTTAGCAACACCCACTTACTACAACGTTGTGTATTTTCCAGAGTTATTGTTAGCTAAGAGGAAGACATGGAGGGTTCAACGCTGACACAGAGGAGGGGTGAGTGTCGGTTGGAGGAAAGGGCGATCTAGACAGACTACGTGATGGAGCTGGGAGCCAGGTTGGCTCTGGTTTTGCAGATCCAGAAGGATCAGGAGAAGAAGATGAAGAGGATTTGGTTCAAGACGAGGAAAATGCCAAGACTGATTGAGGAGGTAACAAGACCAACTTTGACAAAGTCGACAAGAGTTCTGTTTAACAATATTAATTAAAGCAAATATAAGTTATTGTAAGGGCAAAATGTTCCATATGCCATGGAATGTAAGCTAACAATGTTTTGTCCTTATTTCTTTTTGTATTAGGCTACACCATGGCAATGCTTATAACTGTTCTTGTCTAAATGTGTTGTATCGTGTCTGTCTGTTTCATTGAATTTATGTCCTCAGTTCTTATGGTTGTCTGGTCATAAGAAATAAACAACCGTTCTATCATAGACGCTCATATCAGGATTATGTGGTTGTCTCACCTAGCTACCTTAAGTTGAATGCACTAACTAACTATAAGTCATTCTGGATAAAAGCGTCTGATAAATGGCTAAAATGTCAAATGTTATGCTGGGTGTGGGGCATGTATTTTTACACTTAGCTGGCCCATTGGCTAGGGGACCAAGGGTTGGGACAGACTGGTGCAGAGCATCTTAGAGGACACTATATATATATATATATATATATATATATATATATATATATATATATATATATATATATATATATATATATATATATATATGTGATGTATAAGTAAGTAGTGCTGACTCATACAGTATGTATGTATGTACTGAATGTGATCACTTTCATCATGTCTGTTTCTTTTCTCACGCAGAATGTGTGAGATGTGAGCAACTGTCCTCTCACTGAGTTCATGGCTCCCTGTATTGACTCCCTCCCACCACTGGCTTTCACCAATCAGAGGCCTATACCTACCATGTTGCATCCCCCCTCTCCATTTGCCATACGCGCTCAGGATGCACAGCGGTTCATTGTATTTTCATACTTTGTCCCTGAAACCTGCCAGTCTGCTGAATGCCCAGTTGCCACAGAGGCCACTGCAGATGTATCTACAGGTATACGAGAGGACCTATGGACAGATATACATCTTTCCTCAATGCTGCATCGATACCTGCCACACTTCTTTGACGAAGACTCCATGCAGCCACATCAGGCAGTAGAGGGCACCACTGAGGTCTCAGTTGCTCCAGTGGCAATATCTAATGTTGAGGAAGAGGACAGATTCTATCATTACTCCCTCCCACCCCTGGCTCAGCGGTTCATTGGCAATTCATTCAATTTCCTCGAAACCTCTAAGCCTGCTGTTTCAGCCACAGAGTGCCCAGTTGCCACAGAGACCACTGCTACCACAGCCACTGTCAAGGGAGAGAATCGATGGGCAGCTAGAAGTCTTCCTTCAGTGCTGCCTACATGCCTGCCAACAGTCTTTGACGATGACTTCATGCCATCAGAGCAGACAGTAGAGGATACCTATGAGGTCTCAGTTGCTACAGAGACCACTGCAGGCACAGCTACTGTTGATTTTGGAGTGTACAGATCAGCAGCTAAATGCCCTGTCCCAATGCTGCCTCCAAGTCTGCCACTTGTGTTTGAAGTTGACTACAAACTGCCAGGGGAGGCAGTAGAGGACACCACCAAGTGTCCAGTTATCAGTGAAACAAACAATGATGTGTCCACTCACCTCAAAGAGGACATGGCAGCTGATCAAAGCCCTCCTGACCCTGCAGCACTGCCTCCAAGCTCGCCATGTATCCGAGACTCTGACCACAAACTGACAGAGGAGACAAAAGAGGATGCCACCGAGTCCTCCGTTACCACAGCGATCACTGCAGGCACATCCATTGTCCAGGGAGAGAACCTGTTGGGTGATAAAAGCCCGGCTCCAATGCTGCCTTCAAAGTTGCCACACATTCTAGACAATGGCCACAAGCAGCCAGAGGAGGCAGTAGAGGACACCACCAAGAGTCAAGTGTCCAGGGAAGCGGCCATTTCCGTCTCCACTGTCCACACTCTGCCAGGGGAGGCAGTAGAGGACACCAACAAGTGTCCAGTTGCCAGGGAAGCAGCCGTTTCTGTGTCCACTGTCCACACGGAGGAGTGTTTGGCTGATAAAAGTCCTCCTGCACCTGCAACACTGCCTCTAATCCTGACCTGCACCCACAACAATGACCACAAACCGCTATGGAAGACAGTTGAGTGCCCTACAAAGTGCTCAGACGACACAGAGGCAACTGTTGCTATTTACACCTGGGATGATAAAAGTCCTCCAGGTCTGCAATGCATTCACAACAACAATGACCACAAGCAGCCAGAGGAGACAGTTGAGGACACCACATAGTGCTTTGTTAACACAGAGGCAAGTGCAGTTGCATCCACTGTCAAGAGAGAGGAACTGATGAGTGATAAAAGCCCTGTCCTAGCACTTCCTCCAAGCCTGGCATGCATCCATGACAAGGACCACAAGCAGCCAGAGCAGAAAGGGAAGGGCACTAGTGAAGAGGTGGATCGCTGCCCTCATGCTCACCAGCTGGTCCCAGATGCTAACTTAACTCTGGCAACCCCTCTGCTCTGCATGGCCACTAAGACGCCTGTTAGAGTGAGAGCCTCCATATGCAGGTCAGAGGATGAGGAACCCAGGCCCTGGACGCTGAAAAAGGCAAAGGTAGGTGTCCTATTTTACACTTCTACTCTACAGGGTTGGGGGTCTGTTCCATTTCAATTCAAAGCATTGAATTAAGTACTTCCTGAATTGACTGGAATTGAAATTGAATTGACCCCAACCCTGCTAATCTATGCTCATAGTATAAAACATCACCCCTTACTAGGGTTAACATTTGTATTACGTTTGGTGTGGACCCAGGAAGAACATCTATGGCTATTACAAAATCGGTTTGGGATACAAATAAACAAGTTACCTCAATTACTGTCCTCTAAATTGTGTGCCCCATGAGGCCATCAATGTATGTTGATCACTCAAATGTGTATTGAATGTGCCACATTGGAACAATATTACATCTAGAGTCAATGTCTTCCTGTTAGGATTATTGGACAGGCATTGACATTGAGAGTGAAGAGAGGAGCGTCAAGGAGGAGGTGAGCCCGAGGGAGGGTTTGAAGAGTGAGGCTGACTGTGCCCATTCCAAGAGCTCCAATGGGACGGTTTCATCAGAGAGAGCAGAGACCATCCTGGGAAGAGTGGGCTTTCTGGCCATGAACCTCAAGCAGAAAGTCACATTTTTAAAGATGGAGGAAAAAGAGAAAAATAAGGAACTGAATAAGAAGTTGAAAGATGACGAGAAAGAGAGAAAGGTCTCTTGCCTCGAGGTTGTCGGGAGAGGTTGTGTTTTCTCTAGCAGGAGATAAGCTGGCTTCTTATATGTTGTTGAGTAAAGCTTAAACCATGTATTTAGATTGTATGTAGGTATTGTAGTCAGGTATTATAGCTAGTTTACTTAGGTAGTTATTGTAGGTTATTGTAGGTAATTATTGTAGGTAAGTATTCTATTCGGTGGACCCCGGCGAAGCACGAGTGCTAGCTAACCCACCACTTGGACCAACAAAGCTAGCTAGCTAGTGGGTAGCTACTGGTAACTTTTAGCAACTGTGGTTAGTTGTTTCCAATGTTATTTCACACTTAAGAGTACCTGTAATTGAGCCAGCTAGCTACCGACCATTCAGCTGTTCTTCTAACCTCATTATCCGAGGCATTAACGTTAGATGGTTGGTGGCTGCTGTACTTAATTACAGCTACTGATTGCAGCCTGCCACCCAGTTAGCTGGCAAAATATGATTAGACAAATAATAATATTTATTTGAATGATACAGTATGTTACTAAATTGAAATTAAAATTGAATGTTTTTCTAATTATAACATTTTACGAAATGTAAAAAGAAAACTTAAAAAAATAATAATAATAACAAAAGCAAGGTAAAAAGAAAAGGAAACCGATCCAGATTCCTATTACCAGTGTAAAAACAAAGGGGGGAGGTGTCAATGTAAATAGTCCGGGTGGCCATTTGATTAATTGTTCAGCAGTCTTATGAATTGGGGATAGAAGCTGTTAAGGAGCCTTTTGGACCTAGACTTGACACTCTGGTACCGCTTGCTGTGCGGTAGCAGAGAGAACAGTCTATGACTTGGGTGACTGGAGTCTTTGTCAATTTTTTGGGCCTCCCTCTTACACCTCCAAGTATATAGGTCCTGGATGGCAGGAAGCTTGGCTCCAGTGATGTACTGGGCCGTACGCACTACCCTCTGTAGCGCCTTACGGTCGGATGCCGAGCAGTTGCCATACCAGGCGGTGATGCAACTGGTCAGGAAGCTCTCGATGGTGCAGCTGTAGAACTTTTTGAGGATCTTGGGACCAATGCCAAATCTTTTCAGTCTCCTGAGGTGGAAAAGGCGTTGTCGTGCCCTCTTCACGACTGTCTTGGTGTGTTTGAACCATGATAGTTTGTTGGTGATGTGGACACCAAGGAACTTGAAACTCTCGACCTGCTCCACTACAGCCCCGTCGATGTGAATGGGGCGTGTTCCCAGTCCCTGTCCCTGAAAATCCTCCCCGGAGCATGATGCTGCCACCACCATGCTTCACCGTAGGGATGGTGCCAGGTTTCCTCCAAACGTGATCTCATCCCAGGTAAGAGGGGGAGTGGCAGCAGCAGCAGGTTATCCCCATGTGAGCTGAGTCCAGTGGACCAGTCCTGTATCCCCCCACCCAGACAGCGACAGTGGTCTAAACCATGGCTAGCTATCCACAATCTGGCTCGACTAAACAAGGTTTACCAAGAGGGAAGGAGGGAGAGGAAGGTAGAGGAAGAGAAAGAGGGAGGAGAGGAAGGAGGAAAGGGAGAAAATGACTGTAAGAAGGACTGTAAGACTGTAAGAAGGAAAGGAGGGAGAAGGCCGAGCAAGAGGAAGAGGAAGAGGTGGAAGATAACAAGGAGAGTTGATCTGTCCATCACTACCATAAGGAGATCTCTTCTGGGGCCTCTTGTTCTCTCCTCTTTCCCACAGAGGAGCACCTTTCGCAGGCAGCCCAGAGCAGACTCTCCGCTGAGAGAAGGCTAGCCCCTGGAGGTTTCACCTTGGATTTATACAGAGAACCCCCCAGTACTCAAACTGCTTTACATTGTAGAGGGTGATCTAATCTCATTGGAGGCGACCCAATGACCCAGAAATGCTCCATGGACAGACTTCCTCCCTGCTCCCCGTCTCGCTGGCAGGGGGCTCGTAGGAACACCCTCCCTTCCTTGACTCCAGCAACACCCCTTCTTCACCTGCCCCCCTTATCATGTTATGAGTCTCACCTACAGGTCCCGCCCCCTGGCCTACCTGTTGCAGGTGTAATTATGGTGTGTCGGACACAGCTGCCCTCCACCTCCTCCCCCTCCTCCCCCTCCTTCCCTCTTTCTCCCACTCCCCCCATCTCTCGCGCTCTCTCCTCCTCCCCCTCTCTTCCCTTTAAAGCAATAGTTTAAACCTACACACTTCCTTAAACCTAAAATAAGTCAAGAAGTAATTTTGTGTGGAAGTCAAACATTTGTTCAGAACGACAAAATCGAGACCTTTACATAGCCCATCTCTCATTGTCTATAGGAGTGATGTACACTGGTCAAATTGCCCAAATGTTAATTTAGACATTCACAAATTTTACAGATTTTGACTCTCACTAATGTCATGAAATGTTTGGCAAAGTAGTAAAGAAGGTTGTATTATACTTTTCTTGTGTACTAGATCATATGGTTTGGAAAGTGTTTTTTTTCTCAGACATAAATTAACAATTCCAGGTGAAAGCTAAAGGTCGTAGCTTCCTGGGGGGAGGGACACCACTACATTAATAAAATATTTCCCTCTTGCTAGATTGATGACTAAAGCCCTAGTGAAACAGTGCAAAATGGTTGTCAGCTCAACTGGTTAAATACAAGACCTGTTCATTGTGAAATGTATGTGTTCAAGTCTAATAATTTTGCTCTATATATTTTCTACTCTGTATGTAATTTTATCTGTTTAAGCTGTTTGGATTGTTAATTGATATAACACAGGGCACCATTGAAAAAGAGACACTGGTCTCAATTGGGATTCCCTGTAAAAATAAAGAGGAATATGATAGAGGGAATATGATAGCGAGTATTATGATGGAGTGGAATATGATGGAGAGAAATATAATAGAGAGAATATGATGGAGGGAATATGATAGAGGAATTTGATGGAGGGGAATATGATAAAGAATGAATGGAGGAATGTGTGACGCTCTTGAGCAACAAAGGTTGTCTGTTTGGTTATATCAACTGGAAAGACACGGATAAGAAAATGTTCAAACATAATTTTAAACAATACTTTTCTATAGTCAGCTGATATTGATTTCTTTATTTAATTATTTATTAAACTTAAATGCTAAACATCAATGACACCTACTCTTCAATTACATTTTTTGGGCCTATATAATTACACATCCAGCTAATTTTATCCCTCTATGAGCATGCGTACAGTAAAGATACCGTAAGGATCACTCGACTGCAACAGCTCTCGTTGATTTAATCGATCAATGGCTCAGATCACTTGACCAAGATAAACTTGTGGATGAGCTGCTTCTTGATTTTAGTGCTGCAGTTGACCTTGTTGATCATATAGCTAATAGCTGAGGCCATTGAAGAGAGATGTTTTCTTGAACCCTCATTTCTTTTTTGGAACTTTGTTACTGAGGTGACATAGACTATGGAAGACTTGTTTTACTGTAGTAAGGTAGCCTATGTATTTCATTGATGATGATGATGATGATGATGATGATGAAAAATATTGGCATTAGTGGTAGGCTGAGATCGAACAAACAACCTAAGTAAGCCTGGCTGCTATTTATGATATCTAAAACATATAGACTTTTAATTAGGCAAAACACATGTCGTTTGAATGGTCAACCATTTTACATGAGTTACAGCATTTTATTTTAATAAAAAATTAGGTTATATGGATTCATTGTATATATTAGGTATGACTGTGCTGCATAGGTACAAAAAATCTAAAATAAATAAACTAAATTGTGCCAGCATTTGATAACACATGAAAGCTGCTGTGGGTAACCATGGCAATGGGGACTCCATTGTGACATCACAAGATTCCGATTCTGGAAGGTTACCTGTTGCACAGACAAACTGAACAGTGCAAAGAGACTGATTCAACTAACCACTGACAAATTATTAATGTCCTATTTCATTAGTGAGAGAACACACTGCTTACTTCAGAGGTAGGTTGTAATATAACTTATTGTGAATGTGTTTCAGTACTATAACTTATTTTCAAATGACTTGTGTATGAATGTGACATTTTAAATAGACCTAACATGACTAGTGAAACTGTTGAAGAGAGATAGTTTGCTTGAGTCCTCTTTTTGTGAGAAAATGCTTCATCCTGACACCTGAGATGTCATGTTACAATTGTAGTGAGCCAGCCTAATGGCTAATGCATTCTATTGATGACAGAAAAAAAACCTCTCTCTGTGTTAATCACCAACATATGTTGTAATCAATTATCTCAATAAATATGTACCAAAAGAGTAGGTTGTGTAAAAAAACAAGTACGCCTACCTAATTTGTAGCTGATTCATTTCTAATAAGAATAATATGTTCTTAATTGAATGGACATCCATTTCAAATGGTTGAATTGATAGACCTCTTTAAATTGAGGTGCACTCAAGGGCACTCAAAGAGAAGACTGGCATTTTTACCTCCTTGGTTTTTAAAATAGATGAAACTGTACAAGTTAGGTCCTGCATGGATATAGAGTCATTTTCTACCCAAAACACAGTGTTTTCAATGATATGATGGAAGTGATTAGTGTGGTTTGTGAGAACCAGGCCCAATATGGAGTAGAGCTACATGAGGGGTTGAATAAGGCTCAATAGTAAGGTACAGAAAGACCCTGAAGTTTGCTTTTTAAAGTCTGTGTTGTGGTTTTTCTTCTGCCATGGCAACGCCTTGCATCACAATGATGATGTCATGAAGGATATTGTTCACGAAATGATAAGAACAGCCAAAATCGATTCATTTGAACTTGGTCGCTTTTCCAGTAGCCAACTTTTTACTAGTAATTCAGATAGGCCTATTGCCTAAACATATCTGGATCAGGATTCTCACTTGATTAATTGTAAGTAGCTGGGAAGAAAACGTGTGCACATTGTAAAGAGATGCATTATTATTTGGTTAGCAACACCCACTTACTACAACGTTGTGTATTTTCCAGAGTTATTGTTAGCTAAGAGGAAGACATGGAGGGTTCAACGCTGACACAGAGGAGGGGTGAGTGTCGGTTGGAGGAAAGGGCGATCTAGACAGACTACGTGATGGAGCTGGGAGCCAGGTTGGCTCTGGTTTTGCAGATCCAGAAGGATCAGGAGAAGAAGATGAAGAGGATTTGGTTCAAGACGAGGAAAATGCCAAGACTGATTGAGGAGGTAACAAGACCAACTTTGACAAAGTCGACAAGAGTTCTGTTTAACAATATTAATTAAAGCAAATATAAGTTATTGTAAGGGCAAAATGTTCCATATGCCATGGAATGTAAGCTAACAATGTTTTGTCCTTATTTCTTTTTGTATTAGGCTACACCATGGCAATGCTTATAACTGTTCTTGTCTAAATGTGTTGTATCGTGTCTGTCTGTTTCATTGAATTTATGTCCTCAGTTCTTATGGTTGTCTGGTCATAAGAAATAAACAACCGTTCTATCATAGACGCTCATATCAGGATTATGTGGTTGTCTCACCTAGCTACCTTAAGTTGAATGCACTAACTAACTATAAGTCATTCTGGATAAAAGCGTCTGATAAATGGCTAAAATGTCAAATGTTATGCTGGGTGTGGGGCATGTATTTTTACACTTAGCTGGCCCATTGGCTAGGGGACCAAGGGTTGGGACAGACTGGTGCAGAGCATCTTAGAGGACACTATATATATATATATATATATATATATATATATATATATATATATATATATATATATATATATATATATATATATATGTGATGTATAAGTAAGTAGTGCTGACTCATACAGTATGTATGTATGTACTGAATGTGATCACTTTCATCATGTCTGTTTCTTTTCTCACGCAGAATGTGTGAGATGTGAGCAACTGTCCTCTCACTGAGTTCATGGCTCCCTGTATTGACTCCCTCCCACCACTGGCTTTCACCAATCAGAGGCCTATACCTACCATGTTGCATCCCCCCTCTCCATTTGCCATACGCGCTCAGGATGCACAGCGGTTCATTGTATTTTCATACTTTGTCCCTGAAACCTGCCAGTCTGCTGAATGCCCAGTTGCCACAGAGGCCACTGCAGATGTATCTACAGGTATACGAGAGGACCTATGGACAGATATACATCTTTCCTCAATGCTGCATCGATACCTGCCACACTTCTTTGACGAAGACTCCATGCAGCCACATCAGGCAGTAGAGGGCACCACTGAGGTCTCAGTTGCTCCAGTGGCAATATCTAATGTTGAGGAAGAGGACAGATTCTATCATTACTCCCTCCCACCCCTGGCTCAGCGGTTCATTGGCAATTCATTCAATTTCCTCGAAACCTCTAAGCCTGCTGTTTCAGCCACAGAGTGCCCAGTTGCCACAGAGACCACTGCTACCACAGCCACTGTCAAGGGAGAGAATCGATGGGCAGCTAGAAGTCTTCCTTCAGTGCTGCCTACATGCCTGCCAACAGTCTTTGACGATGACTTCATGCCATCAGAGCAGACAGTAGAGGATACCTATGAGGTCTCAGTTGCTACAGAGACCACTGCAGGCACAGCTACTGTTGATTTTGGAGTGTACAGATCAGCAGCTAAATGCCCTGTCCCAATGCTGCCTCCAAGTCTGCCACTTGTGTTTGAAGTTGACTACAAACTGCCAGGGGAGGCAGTAGAGGACACCACCAAGTGTCCAGTTATCAGTGAAACAAACAATGATGTGTCCACTCACCTCAAAGAGGACATGGCAGCTGATCAAAGCCCTCCTGACCCTGCAGCACTGCCTCCAAGCTCGCCATGTATCCGAGACTCTGACCACAAACTGACAGAGGAGACAAAAGAGGATGCCACCGAGTCCTCCGTTACCACAGCGATCACTGCAGGCACATCCATTGTCCAGGGAGAGAACCTGTTGGGTGATAAAAGCCCGGCTCCAATGCTGCCTTCAAAGTTGCCACACATTCTAGACAATGGCCACAAGCAGCCAGAGGAGGCAGTAGAGGACACCACCAAGAGTCAAGTGTCCAGGGAAGCGGCCATTTCCGTCTCCACTGTCCACACTCTGCCAGGGGAGGCAGTAGAGGACACCAACAAGTGTCCAGTTGCCAGGGAAGCAGCCGTTTCTGTGTCCACTGTCCACACGGAGGAGTGTTTGGCTGATAAAAGTCCTCCTGCACCTGCAACACTGCCTCTAATCCTGACCTGCACCCACAACAATGACCACAAACCGCTATGGAAGACAGTTGAGTGCCCTACAAAGTGCTCAGACGACACAGAGGCAACTGTTGCTATTTACACCTGGGATGATAAAAGTCCTCCAGGTCTGCAATGCATTCACAACAACAATGACCACAAGCAGCCAGAGGAGACAGTTGAGGACACCACATAGTGCTTTGTTAACACAGAGGCAAGTGCAGTTGCATCCACTGTCAAGAGAGAGGAACTGATGAGTGATAAAAGCCCTGTCCTAGCACTTCCTCCAAGCCTGGCATGCATCCATGACAAGGACCACAAGCAGCCAGAGCAGAAAGGGAAGGGCACTAGTGAAGAGGTGGATCGCTGCCCTCATGCTCACCAGCTGGTCCCAGATGCTAACTTAACTCTGGCAACCCCTCTGCTCTGCATGGCCACTAAGACGCCTGTTAGAGTGAGAGCCTCCATATGCAGGTCAGAGGATGAGGAACCCAGGCCCTGGACGCTGAAAAAGGCAAAGGTAGGTGTCCTATTTTACACTTCTACTCTACAGGGTTGGGGGTCTGTTCCATTTCAATTCAAAGCATTGAATTAAGTACTTCCTGAATTGACTGGAATTGAAATTGAATTGACCCCAACCCTGCTAATCTATGCTCATAGTATAAAACATCACCCCTTACTAGGGTTAACATTTGTATTACGTTTGGTGTGGACCCAGGAAGAACATCTATGGCTATTACAAAATCGGTTTGGGATACAAATAAACAAGTTACCTCAATTACTGTCCTCTAAATTGTGTGCCCCATGAGGCCATCAATGTATGTTGATCACTCAAATGTGTATTGAATGTGCCACATTGGAACAATATTACATCTAGAGTCAATGTCTTCCTGTTAGGATTATTGGACAGGCATTGACATTGAGAGTGAAGAGAGGAGCGTCAAGGAGGAGGTGAGCCCGAGGGAGGGTTTGAAGAGTGAGGCTGACTGTGCCCATTCCAAGAGCTCCAATGGGACGGTTTCATCAGAGAGAGCAGAGACCATCCTGGGAAGAGTGGGCTTTCTGGCCATGAACCTCAAGCAGAAAGTCACATTTTTAAAGATGGAGGAAAAAGAGAAAAATAAGGAACTGAATAAGAAGTTGAAAGATGACGAGAAAGAGAGAAAGGTCTCTTGCCTCGAGGTTGTCGGGAGAGGTTGTGTTTTCTCTAGCAGGAGATAAGCTGGCTTCTTATATGTTGTTGAGTAAAGCTTAAACCATGTATTTAGATTGTATGTAGGTATTGTAGTCAGGTATTATAGCTAGTTTACTTAGGTAGTTATTGTAGGTTATTGTAGGTAATTATTGTAGGTAAGTATTCTATTCGGTGGACCCCGGCGAAGCACGAGTGCTAGCTAACCCACCACTTGGACCAACAAAGCTAGCTAGCTAGTGGGTAGCTACTGGTAACTTTTAGCAACTGTGGTTAGTTGTTTCCAATGTTATTTCACACTTAAGAGTACCTGTAATTGAGCCAGCTAGCTACCGACCATTCAGCTGTTCTTCTAACCTCATTATCCGAGGCATTAACGTTAGATGGTTGGTGGCTGCTGTACTTAATTACAGCTACTGATTGCAGCCTGCCACCCAGTTAGCTGGCAAAATATGATTAGACAAATAATAATATTTATTTGAATGATACAGTATGTTACTAAATTGAAATTAAAATTGAATGTTTTTCTAATTATAACATTTTACGAAATGTAAAAAGAAAACTTAAAAAAATAATAATAATAACAAAAGCAAGGTAAAAAGAAAAGGAAACCGATCCAGATTCCTATTACCAGTGTAAAAACAAAGGGGGGAGGTGTCAATGTAAATAGTCCGGGTGGCCATTTGATTAATTGTTCAGCAGTCTTATGAATTGGGGATAGAAGCTGTTAAGGAGCCTTTTGGACCTAGACTTGACACTCTGGTACCGCTTGCTGTGCGGTAGCAGAGAGAACAGTCTATGACTTGGGTGACTGGAGTCTTTGTCAATTTTTTGGGCCTCCCTCTTACACCTCCAAGTATATAGGTCCTGGATGGCAGGAAGCTTGGCTCCAGTGATGTACTGGGCCGTACGCACTACCCTCTGTAGCGCCTTACGGTCGGATGCCGAGCAGTTGCCATACCAGGCGGTGATGCAACTGGTCAGGAAGCTCTCGATGGTGCAGCTGTAGAACTTTTTGAGGATCTTGGGACCAATGCCAAATCTTTTCAGTCTCCTGAGGTGGAAAAGGCGTTGTCGTGCCCTCTTCACGACTGTCTTGGTGTGTTTGAACCATGATAGTTTGTTGGTGATGTGGACACCAAGGAACTTGAAACTCTCGACCTGCTCCACTACAGCCCCGTCGATGTGAATGGGGCGTGTTCCCAGTCCCTGTCCCTGAAAATCCTCCCCGGAGCATGATGCTGCCACCACCATGCTTCACCGTAGGGATGGTGCCAGGTTTCCTCCAAACGTGATCTCATCCCAGGTAAGAGGGGGAGTGGCAGCAGCAGCAGGTTATCCCCATGTGAGCTGAGTCCAGTGGACCAGTCCTGTATCCCCCCACCCAGACAGCGACAGTGGTCTAAACCATGGCTAGCTATCCACAATCTGGCTCGACTAAACAAGGTTTACCAAGAGGGAAGGAGGGAGAGGAAGGTAGAGGAAGAGAAAGAGGGAGGAGAGGAAGGAGGAAAGGGAGAAAATGACTGTAAGAAGGACTGTAAGACTGTAAGAAGGAAAGGAGGGAGAAGGCCGAGCAAGAGGAAGAGGAAGAGGTGGAAGATAACAAGGAGAGTTGATCTGTCCATCACTACCATAAGGAGATCTCTTCTGGGGCCTCTTGTTCTCTCCTCTTTCCCACAGAGGAGCACCTTTCGCAGGCAGCCCAGAGCAGACTCTCCGCTGAGAGAAGGCTAGCCCCTGGAGGTTTCACCTTGGATTTATACAGAGAACCCCCCAGTACTCAAACTGCTTTACATTGTAGAGGGTGATCTAATCTCATTGGAGGCGACCCAATGACCCAGAAATGCTCCATGGACAGACTTCCTCCCTGCTCCCCGTCTCGCTGGCAGGGGGCTCGTAGGAACACCCTCCCTTCCTTGACTCCAGCAACACCCCTTCTTCACCTGCCCCCCTTATCATGTTATGAGTCTCACCTACAGGTCCCGCCCCCTGGCCTACCTGTTGCAGGTGTAATTATGGTGTGTCGGACACAGCTGCCCTCCACCTCCTCCCCCTCCTCCCCCTCCTTCCCTCTTTCTCCCACTCCCCCCATCTCTCGCGCTCTCTCCTCCTCCCCCTCTCTTCCCTTTAAAGCAATAGTTTAAACCTACACACTTCCTTAAACCTAAAATAAGTCAAGAAGTAATTTTGTGTGGAAGTCAAACATTTGTTCAGAACGACAAAATCGAGACCTTTACATAGCCCATCTCTCATTGTCTATAGGAGTGATGTACACTGGTCAAATTGCCCAAATGTTAATTTAGACATTCACAAATTTTACAGATTTTGACTCTCACTAATGTCATGAAATGTTTGGCAAAGTAGTAAAGAAGGTTGTATTATACTTTTCTTGTGTACTAGATCATATGGTTTGGAAAGTGTTTTTTTTCTCAGACATAAATTAACAATTCCAGGTGAAAGCTAAAGGTCGTAGCTTCCTGGGGGGAGGGACACCACTACATTAATAAAATATTTCCCTCTTGCTAGATTGATGACTAAAGCCCTAGTGAAACAGTGCAAAATGGTTGTCAGCTCAACTGGTTAAATACAAGACCTGTTCATTGTGAAATGTATGTGTTCAAGTCTAATAATTTTGCTCTATATATTTTCTACTCTGTATGTAATTTTATCTGTTTAAGCTGTTTGGATTGTTAATTGATATAACACAGGGCACCATTGAAAAAGAGACACTGGTCTCAATTGGGATTCCCTGTAAAAATAAAGAGGAATATGATAGAGGGAATATGATAGCGAGTATTATGATGGAGTGGAATATGATGGAGAGAAATATAATAGAGAGAATATGATGGAGGGAATATGATAGAGGAATTTGATGGAGGGGAATATGATAAAGAATGAATGGAGGAATGTGTGACGCTCTTGAGCAACAAAGGTTGTCTGTTTGGTTATATCAACTGGAAAGACACGGATAAGAAAATGTTCAAACATAATTTTAAACAATACTTTTCTATAGTCAGCTGATATTGATTTCTTTATTTAATTATTTATTAAACTTAAATGCTAAACATCAATGACACCTACTCTTCAATTACATTTTTTGGGCCTATATAATTACACATCCAGCTAATTTTATCCCTCTATGAGCATGCGTACAGTAAAGATACCGTAAGGATCACTCGACTGCAACAGCTCTCGTTGATTTAATCGATCAATGGCTCAGATCACTTGACCAAGATAAACTTGTGGATGAGCTGCTTCTTGATTTTAGTGCTGCAGTTGACCTTGTTGATCATATAGCTAATAGCTGAGGCCATTGAAGAGAGATGTTTTCTTGAACCCTCATTTCTTTTTTGGAACTTTGTTACTGAGGTGACATAGACTATGGAAGACTTGTTTTACTGTAGTAAGGTAGCCTATGTATTTCATTGATGATGATGATGATGATGATGATGATGAAAAATATTGGCATTAGTGGTAGGCTGAGATCGAACAAACAACCTAAGTAAGCCTGGCTGCTATTTATGATATCTAAAACATATAGACTTTTAATTAGGCAAAACACATGTCGTTTGAATGGTCAACCATTTTACATGAGTTACAGCATTTTATTTTAATAAAAAATTAGGTTATATGGATTCATTGTATATATTAGGTATGACTGTGCTGCATAGGTACAAAAAATCTAAAATAAATAAACTAAATTGTGCCAGCATTTGATAACACATGAAAGCTGCTGTGGGTAACCATGGCAATGGGGACTCCATTGTGACATCACAAGATTCCGATTCTGGAAGGTTACCTGTTGCACAGACAAACTGAACAGTGCAAAGAGACTGATTCAATTAACCACTGACAAATTATTAATGTCCTATTTCATTAGTGAGGGAACACACTGCTTACTTCAGAGGTAGGTTGTAATATAACTTATTGTGAATGTGTTTCAGTAGTATAACTTATTTTCAAATTACTTGTGAATGAATGTGACATTTTAAGTAGACCTAACATGACTAGTGAAACTGTTGAAGAGAGATAGTTTGCTTGAGTCCTCTTTTTGTGAGAAAATGCTTCATCCTGACACCTGAGATGTCATGTTACAATTGTAGTGAGCCAGCCTAATGGCTAATGCATTCTATTGATGACAGCTAGCTAGTGGGTAGCTACTGGTAACTTTTAGCAACTGTGGTTAGTTGTTTCCAATGTTATTTCACGCTTAAGAGTACCTGTAATTGAGCCAGCTAGCTACCGACCATTCAGCTGTTCTTCTAACCTCATTATCCGAGGCATTAATGTTAGATGGTTGGTGGCTGCTGTACTTAATTACAGCTACTGATTGCAGCCTGCCACCCAGTAAGCTGGCAAAATATGATTAGACAAATAATAATATTTATTTGAATGATACAGTATGTTACTAAATTGAAATTAAAATGAAATGTTTTTGTAATTATAACATTTTACGAAATGTAAAAAGAAAACTTTAAAAAATAATAATAATAACAAAAGCAAGGTAAAAAGAAAAGGAAACAGATCCAGATTCCTATTATCTTTACGAGTCGTCTTTGATCATATCCAGTTAATCACATTTTGCGGTTGGTCTTTCAGTACATTTATGAAAAATGTTTTTTTGTGTGTTTTTTTTATCATTTCCTTGACAGTCGGCCATTCGAGTGCATTATGTAATTCTATGGAGAACATCTCATAACCACATTGCAGACCCTTTCTTGCTGCCTTATTTTTGTCATGATTTAACTGGATATGAACCCAAATGTAGACAACTACACCGAGCCAGAGAAAGTTTAACAAGTTTATTGCAAAGTAAAATTGTCCAGGTTTCCAAAAAGGGGGAAGAGCAAGTCCAGGTCTACAGGGAGGGTAACAGATCCAGGTTCTGAGCAGGAGTGGTACCGTAACGTCCTAGTGTCCGGGGTGAGTCCAAAAGGGAAGTCCAGTAGTGGTAAACGGGATGGTGGTGGCAGGAGTGAAGTGGAGGCAGGAGTCAGGTTCCAATAATCTGTGACACAGGAAAAATGTAAATAGAATAGGCAAAAAAACACAAAGAGCGAAAACAAGCAGGTTGAATCAGCAGCGAGACTAACATGGTTGTCTTGACTATGATCTGACGATGAGTGGCGAGTTTGACCGGGTCTTTAAGGCTGAGGTGATTATGGTGAATGAGCTGTAGCTGGAACACTGACTCCCGCACACCAGACTTCACTCTTGCTATCAAGAACATACAGAGGGGAGGGGGAGAGCAGAGAGAGAGCTACCTAGCAGCAGTAGGCCTACAAATTTTGTGCTATTTGCAGTCTCTTTAGGTCACCAACAGCTGCATTACTCCAGACAACAGTAGTTCATTTGACTATTGATGAGAGCTTGTGAGATTTGTTTTAGAATTTTCTCTACCTATCCCATAGGTATAAACACTGGTAATGGCTCTACCTTTCCCTCTGATAGGCTTTGTTTGCCATATTACACCTAATGTATATGTACACCTATCCAATCCTTTCAACATGTAGGAGTGCTTAGTGTCGATTTAGGATTCAACATTTAAACTGTGCAACACTCCCCAAATTTGCGAAAAGTAAACATTTTGTGTTTATAATGTTTTGTACGGTATGCCTTATTGCATGCTAAAATACAGGATCTCTCTTTTCTCTCTCTCTCTCTTACCCAGTCTACTCATTCATCTTCAAGCTTTCATCCCTTCCCTGCTCTTCTATCACCCTCTCAGTTCCACCTCCACTTGGATCCCTCTTTTTCCTCTTCTCCAGTCTCTTCCTCTCCTCTTTCCTCCTCTTTTCTCTCTTATTCTCCTCCTTTTTTGAATCTTTCGCTCCATCTCCAGGAGCTCAGCTTGAGCTTTCTCTCTCTTTTTCAGCTCCTCAGACCACTTATTCTCTTTCTTAATCCTGTCTTTCATCATGGCATTGTGTATCTTAATCAGCCCCTCTAACCTCTTTGTCTCTGCCTTTTCCTTCTCTTTTCTTTCCTTTTCTCTCTTTTTCTGTTCTAACTTGTCCCTCTTTTTCTCAGCTTTCATGGCTTTCTTTTGCTCTTTCTCTCTCGCCTTCATCTCCTTTCTCTCTTTCTCGTCATCTTTCAACTTCTTATTCAGTTCCTTATTTTTCTCTTTTTCCTCCATCTTTAAAAATGTGACTTTCTGCTTGAGGTTCATGGCCAGAAAGCCCACTCTTCCCAGGATGGTCTCTGCTCTCTCTGATGAAACCGTCCCATTGGAGCTCTTGGAATGGGCACGGTCCGCCTCACTCTTCAAACCCTCCCTTGGGCTCACCTCCTCCTTGACGCTCCTCTCTTCACTCTCAATGTCAATGCCTGTCCAATAATCCTAACAGGAAGACATTGACTCTAGATGTAATATTGTTCCAATGTGGCACATTCAATACACATTTGAGTGATCAACATACATTGAAGGCCTCATGGGGCACACAATTTAGAGGACAGTAATTGAGGTAACTTGTTTATTTGTATCCCAAACCGATTTTGTAATAGCCATAGATGTTCTTCCTGGGTCCACACCAAACGTAATACAAATGTTAACTCTAGTAAGGGGTGATGTTTTATACTATGAGCATAGAGTAGCAGGGTTGGGGTCAATTCAATTTCAATTCCAGTCAATTCAGGAAGTACTTAATTCAATGCTTTGAATTGAAATGGAACAGACCCCCAACCCTGTAGAGTAGAAGTGTAAAATAGGACACCTACCTTTGCCTCTTTCAGCGTCCAGGGCCTGGGTTCTTCATCCTCTGACCTGCATATGGAGGCTCTCACTCTAACAGGCATCTTAGTGGCCATGCAGAGCAGAGGGGTTGCCAGAGTTAAGTTAGCATCTAGGACCAGCTGGTGAGCATGAGGGCAGCGATCCACCTCTTCACTAGTGCCCTTCCCTTTCTGCTCTGGCTGCTTGTGGTCCTTGTCATGGATGCATGCCAGGCTTGGAGGAAGTGCTAGGACAGGGCTTTTATCACTCATCAGTTCCTCTCTCTTGACAGTGGATGCAACTGCACTTGCCTCTGTGTTAACTGAGCACTCTGTGGTGTCCTCAACTGTCTCCTCTGGCTGCTTGTGGTCATTGTTGTTGTGAATGCAGACCTGGAGGACTTTTATCATCCCAGGTGTAAATGGCAACAGTTGCCTCTGTGTCGACTGAGCACTTTGTAGTGCACTCAACTGTCTTCCATAGCTGTTTGTGGTCAATGTTGTGGGTGCAGGTCAGGATTAGAGGCAGTGTTGCAGGTGCAGGAGGACTTTTATCAGCCAAACACTCCTCTGTGTGGACAGTGGACACAGAAACGGCTGCTTCCCTGGCTACTGGACACTTGTTGGTGTCCTCTACTGCCTCCCCTGGCAGATTGTGGACAGTGGAGACGGAAACGGCCGCTTCCCTGGACACTTGACTCTTGGTGGTGTCCTCTACTGCCTCCTCTGGCTGCTTGTGGTCATTGTCTAGAATGTGTGGCAACTTTGAAGGCAGCATTGGAGCCGGGCTTTTATCACCCAACAGGTCCTCTCCCTGGACAATGGATGTGCCTGTAGTGATCGCTGTGGTAACGGAGGACTCGGTGGCATCCTCTTTTGTCTCCTCTGTCAGTTTGTGGTCAGAGTCTCGGATACATGGCGAGCTTGGAGGCAGTGCTGCAGGGTCAGGAGGGCTTTGATCAGCTGCCATGTCCTCTTTGAGGTGAGTGGACACATCATTGTTTGTTTCACTGATAACTGGACACTTGGTGGTGTCCTCTACTGCCTCCCCTGGCAGTTTGTAGTCAACTTCAAAGACAAGTGGCAGACTTGGAGGCAGCATTGGGACAGGGCATTTAGCTGCTGATCTGTACACTCCAAAATCAACAGTAGCTGTGCCTGCAGTGGTCTCTGTAGCAACTGAGACCTCATAGGTATCCTCTACTGTCTGCTCTGGTGGCATGAAGTCATCGTCAAAGACTGTTGGCAGGCATGGAGGCAGCACTGAAGGAAGACTTCTAGCTGCCCATCGATTCTCTCCCTTGAAAGTGGCTGTGGTAGCAGTGGCCTCTGTGGCAACTGGGCACTCTGTGGCTGAAACAGCAGGCTGGGAGGTTTCGAGGAAATTGAATGAATTGACAATGAACCGCTGAGCCAGGGGTGGGAGGGAGTAAGGATAGAATCTGTCCTCTTCCTCAACATTAGATATTACCACTGGAGCAACTGAGACCTCAGTGGTGCCCTCTACTGCCTGATGTGGCTGCACGGAGTCTTCGTCAAAGAAGTGTGGCAGGTATCGATGCAGCATTGAGGAAAGATGTATATCTGTCCATAGGTCCTCTCGCATACCTGTAGATACATCTGCAGTGGCCTCTGTGGCAACTGGGCATTCAGCAGACTGGCAGGTTTCAGGGACAAAGTATGAAAATACAACCGCTGTGCATCCTGAGCGCGTATGGCCAATGGAGAGGGGGGATGCAACGTGGTTGGTATAGGCCTCTGATTGGTGAAAGCCAGTGGTGGGAGGGAGTCAATACAGGGAGCCATGAACTCAGTGAGAGGACAGTTGCTCACATCTCTCACATTCTGCGTGAGAAAAGAAACAGACATGATGAAAGTGATCACATTCAGTACATACATACATACTGTATGAGTCAGCACTATTTACTTATACATCACATATATATATATATATATATATAGTGTCCTCTAAGATGCTCTGCACCAATCTGTCCCAACCCCGGGTCCCCTAGCCAATGGGCCAGCTAAGTGTAAAAATACATGCCCCACACCCAGCATAACATTTGACATTTTAGCCATTTATCAGACGCTTTTATCCAGAACGACTTATAGTTAGTTAGTGCATTCAACTTAAGGTAGCTAGGTGAGACAACCACATAATCCTGATATGAGCGTCTATGATAGAACGGTTGTTTAATAATTTGTCAGTGGTTAGTTGAATCAGTCTCTTTGCACTGTTCAGTTTGTCTGTGCAACAGGTAACCTTCCAGAATCGGAATCTTGTGATGTCACAATGGAGTCCCCATTGCCATGGTTACCCACCGCAGCTTTCATGTGTTATCAAATGCTGGCACAATTTAGTTTATTTAATTTAGATGTTTTGTACCTATGCAGCACAGTCATACCTAATATATACAATGAATCCATATAACCTAATTTTTTATTAAAATAAAATGCTGTAACTCATATAAAATGGTTGACCATTCAAACTACATGTGTTTTGCCTAATTAAAAGTCAATATGTTTTAGATATCATAAATAGCAGCCAGGCTTACTTAGGTTGTTTGTTCGATCTGAGCCTACCAATAATGTCAATATTCATCATCATCATCATCATCATCATCATCATCAATGAAATACATAGGCGACCTTACTACAGTAAAACAAGTCTTCCATAGTCTATGTCACCTCAGTAACAAAGTTCCAAAAAAGAAATGAGGGTTCAAGAAAACATCTCTCTTCAATGGCCTCAGCTATTAGCCATATGATCAACAAGGTCAAATGCAGCACTAAAATCAAGAAGCAGCTCATCCACAAGTTTATCTTGGTCAAGTGACCTGACCCATTGATGGATTAAATCAACGAGAGCTGTTGCAGTCGAGTGATCCTTACGGTATCTTTACGGTACGCATGCTCATAGAGGGATGAAATTAGCTGGATGTGTAATTATATAGGCCCAAAAAATGTAATTGAAGAGTAGGTGTCATTGATGTTTAGCATTTAAGTTTAATAAATAATTAAATAAAGAAATCAATATCAGCTGACTATAGAAAAGTATTGTTTAAAATTGTTTGAACATTTTCTTATCCATGTCTTTCCCGTTGATATAACCAAACAGACAACCTTTGTTGCTCAAGAGCGTCACACATTCCTCCATTCATTCTCTATCATATTCCCCTCCATCATATTCCTCTATCATATTCCCTCCATCATATTCCTCTATCATATTCCACTCCATCATAATACTCGCTATCATATTCCCTCTATCATATTCCTCTTTATTTTTACAGGGAATCCCAATTGAGACCAGTGTCTCTTTTTCAATGTTGCCCTGTGTTATATCAATTAACAATCCAAACAGCTTAAACAGATAAAATTACATACAGAGCAGAAAATATATAGAGCAAAATTATTAGACTTGAACACATACATTTCACAATGAACAGGTCTTGTATTTAATCAGTTGAGCTGACAACCATTTTGCACTGTTTCACTAGGGCTTTAGTCATCAATCTAGCAAGAGGGAAATATTTTATTAATGTAGTGGTGTCCCTCCCCCCAGGAAGCTATGACCTTTAGCTTTCACCTGGAATTGTTCATTTATGTCTGAGAAAAAAAACACTTTCCAAACCATATGATCTAGTACACAAGAAAAGTATAATACAACCTTCTTTACTACTTTGCCAAACATTTCATTACATTAGTGAGAGTCAAAATCTTTAAAATGTGTAAATGTCTAAATTAACATTTGGGCAATTTGACCAGTGTACATCACTCCTATAGACAATGAGAGATGGGCTATGTAAAGGTCTCGATTTTGTCGTTCTGAACAAATGTTTGACTTCCACACAAAATTACTTCTTGACTTATTTTAGGTTTAAGGAAGTGTGTAGGTCACATTCTTTATAGTAGAGCTATGAAAGTTATGTATTTAGCTCTGCCTGCTCGAGACAAATTCAGTGATTGCTTTGCCATGTCTGTGCCGTGAAGCAGTCAAGGATCGATAAATGTTTTTCCTGGAACGCCCCTTTGACTTAACGTTGCAGTTAAGTGATAAATTGATGTATTGATGCATCCGAACACCTGAGGGAGACAAATACAAGTTTATTCGACAGAGAACGTTTACGTGGTTCTAGGAATGTCTGGATGGATGTCTTCTGAAATATAAAACGGTGGGAAATCAATCAAATAAGTAATGTAAACATTTACATATTTTTTAAAGAAATTCTAGCGCCCGATTCCGGGGACTGTCAGCCTAAGAGATTTTAAGTCTTAAAGTGATCTAATGAAACAAATCCTCCCTGTCACATTCCTCTCAATATATTACCTCTATCATATTCCCCTCTATCCTAATCCCTCTATCATATTCCTCTCCACCCACTCCTCCTCCTTCCTCCTCTCCCTAATCTCAGTGCAGCCCCTCTCCATCCACTAGAGCAGGAAGTCTCTGGGCTCAGTGAGGTCCAGCTCAGACTGAAGAGAGGCCGTTTTAACTGTCTTCTCCTTTAGCTGTTCTTCCAGCCTGGCAAGTACTATCTCCTTGTCAACCAAGCAACCTGATCTGGACTTTGAGATGATCTGACGTCTCGTTTGCTTGAGACATTTCTCTTTGCTGCTCATCTCTTGAGTATTCCAGCACACGAATATCCTTCTTGAAGTAGCATAAATCTGAGGCTACCTCTTTTTTCAGATCCTCATGTGGTTCTCTTATAGGTTTGAATGTGTGTCCTCTGTCGTCTCACCCATCTCTGCAGATCACAGAGATCAGCTTACTGTCCGTCTCACAGAACAGCTTCAGAAGCTCTCCATGTTCACGACATTCATCTCTCTACTGTTTCCTCTCTCGGCTGTAGCTCTCTGTCTTTTAGCATTTTCCTCCAGCTTCAGCTGGTAGGCCACGTTCCTGATCAGTCTGTTGATCTGGAAGATTCTGTCTCTGACCAGAGCCCTTCCCACTTGACAGAGTTGGTGTCCAGCATTCAGGCTGTCTTGGAGGCATCTCTTGCAGAAGGTGTGCTGATAGCTTAGAGACACAGGCTCAGTGTAGATGTCTGTGCAGATGGAACAGCACAGGTGGTCTGCCAGGTCAGAGGAAGCTGTGGCCATAATGACTGTGCTCGTGCTCAGTGTGTGAGAGACAAAGAGGCAGTGTCCAAATACCCATATTAGAGTAAAAAATAGAATGTAAAAACATTTAGCTTTATAGTATGTGAAATTTAGAAACTATGCCTCGTTCACATTCTAGTCGGACCTGTGAAACTCTGAAATGTCCGACTTGCTGTTCTTAGAATGCGACACGTGTATAACTACAACCAGTAAGCAAGTCTGACATTTCCGGGGTTCCAAGTTCCGACTAGCATGTGAATGCGGCAATAGTACTCAGAATTTGTCATCTAATGCGCGATTGCATTGACTCCCGTCATTCGTTCATTTCGGTACAGCGCGTCAATTTACCTGACTATCAGCTGTTGCCAAACAAGTGAGTCAGAAAAGAAGAGTGAATTCTACTAGATCAAAGGCGAATTTAGTATGCAGTTTAAGTATGTATTACGCTAGAATGGATTTTTAGACACAGCCAGTAACAGGTCTGTCTTGGAAAATACATGTATGTTCTTGAAGTAAACAGTCAAATTAACATTAGCTTTAAAGCCCTCATGAAGAATACTGGCAGACATCTTGTAAAGGTAGAGGCATGTGACTATCATAAAGCAAGACAGACTAAAGTAATAGTAACATCTTTCAGTGTGGGTGTGGGGAAAAAGCTAAAACACAAGTGAATAAAGGATGGGTTTTATTATCCATACAGTATAAATATGAAATGTCTAATAAACAAATGATTCCAACTAATTCTTTGGATTGGAGATGACTGCTTTAGACTGTTGATATGCATGCACACATTGAGGTCAGCAAGCACCAAATAAGTGTCCAGCATGCTCTAGTGCAGGGATGTCAATCATACGGCCCGCGGGCCAGAACCGGCCCGCCAGATGGTTCAATCCGGCCCGCGAGACGACGTCCACTTTTTTTTTTTTTAAAGGAACAGATATTCCAAATTTGTCCAGCAGAGGTGTCACTGAAATAACGAGAGATCCTGAAATAAACAGCACGTGACAGCAACGCGCCCCGAATGCTCCATCTGCCGATCTTGCCTTATCGTTATTAAGCTCTTGTTGTCAAAATTACCCACATTACCAAAATGTCTTTATCAAAAAGGAGAAAAGTTGACACAGAGTGCAGAGTTTTCCAAGAAAAATGGACTGATTCATATTTATTCACAGAAGTGAATGGGAAATCTGTGTGCTTGGTGTGTAATCAGCAAGTTTCAGTGCTCAAGGGATATAATATTTGGCGCCACTATGAGACTCATCATGGTGAAAAATACAACCATTTGCGAGGACAACTGAGAATAGAGAAGATAATTTAATTGTTAGTGGGTCTGAAGAAACAGCAGTCTGTTTTTACCCGTAGCCGAGAGGTCAGTGATGCAGCGGTGAAAGCTAGCTACCTTATTGCTAATGAGATAGCGTTAGGATCCAAGCCATTTTCTGAGGGTGAGTTCGTGAAAACATGCATGCTAAAGGCTGCAGAAATCGTGTGCCCCGAAAAGCGACAGGCCTTTGCCAACATTAGCCTAACGAGAAACACTGTCGCAGATAGAATTTCAGATCTCTCGGCAGACTTGGAGAGCCAAATGAATCACAAAGTCAAGTTATTTGTTGCATTTTCGGTTGCAATTGATGAGAGCACTGATATTACAGATGTTGCTCAACTGGCCATATTCATTCGTGGTGTTGATGCGACTTTGACAGTCACCGAGGAGTTCCTTGGGTTGGTACCTATGACGGATACTACAACAGCGGATTAAATTATGACCTCTCTCGTTGGAGCGCTGGACAGAGTCGGAGTGGACTGGTCCCGTGCCGTCAGCCTGGCTACAGATGGTGCGCCATCAATGATTGGGAGAAAAGCAGGCGTTGTGACAAAATTCAGAGCTAAAGTACAGGCCGCAAATGGAGGACAAGAGCTTTGGACATTTCACTGTATTTTGTACCAGAAAGCATTGTGTTGCAAATCATTAAAAATGGATCATGTCATGGAGGTGGTTGTCCGCACTGTTAATTTCATCCGAGCAAGAGGTTTGAATCACCATCAGTTTGACAGTCTTCTCAGTGATAAAGACATTACGCATGGCTTGACATACCACACTGAAGTACGGTGGTTAAGCCGAGGTGCCGTGCTGAAGCGTTTCTTTGAGCTACGAGAGCAAATTGAACAGTTCATGGAGAAAAAAGGCATACCAGTGAAGGAACTTAAATGCCCAGAATGGGTGCAGGATCTTGCCTTTCTGGTGGATATTACAGAGCACCTGAATAATCTTAACAAAATGTTGCAGGGCCGCAAAAAAGTTGTCACTCAGTATTATGACAGCATACGCGCATTCAAGTTGAAACTGTCACTCTGGGAGACACAACTATCTAGCGGTGACACCGCTCATTTCCCTTGTCTAAGAGATGTGCGTGCGACCGGACTCAATGCTGACATGGCTCAATACAAAGACAAGATTACAGGATTGCTGCGGGAGTTTGAGCGACGGTTTCAGGTCTTCGGTGAACTTGAGACAGAATTTGCCGTTTTTTGCTCGCCATTCACAGTCAAGGCTTCTGATCTGCCCGCTGACATCCAACTCGAAATAATTGACTTGCAGTGTGATTCAGGTATGAAGGACAAATTTGCCTCTGTGGGCTTGGACACATTTTATCAGTATCTCTTGCCAGGGTGCCCCAAATTAACAGCCCTGGCTGCAAAGGTTTTATGCATGTTTGGGACTACCTATCTTTGTGAACAGGTTTTCTCTGTAATGAACATTAATAAATCAAGGCTAACACACAAGCACTTAAATGACATTATGAAATTGGCTGCTATTCAGGATTTGACACCTGATATTGATGCAATCGTGAAGGCTAAAAGATGCCAAGTTTCAGGAGCAGCCGGTAGGCCGCAGTGAGAGAAAGAGAGGGGAGGGGGTTAAACAGCGATGTCACGGTTTCGGCCGAGGCTGCTCCTCCTCCTGGTTCGGGCAGGCTTCGGC
Source organism: Coregonus lavaretus (assembly GCF_964263955.1). NCBI lineage: Eukaryota > Metazoa > Chordata > Actinopteri > Salmoniformes > Salmonidae > Coregonus > Coregonus lavaretus. The sequence continues at coordinate 6,445 of NW_028161494.1, read as the reverse complement.
GTTCGCCGTCCCCGGAGTACTAGCTGCCACCGCTCTATGTTTCTGTGGTAGATTGCTTTTGTCTGTCTGTCACACCTGTGTCTGTTTTAGTGTTGATTACGTGTCTTATAAGTTCAGTGGTGTGATCTAGGTTAGTTGTGTGTTGTTTTTCCTGTTGCCTCCGTATTTGATACGTGTTTGTTGTTTTTCCTTATTAGTTATTCATGTTTAGTGTTTTACGCGTATGCGTAAATTCTCCCTCGCTACTTTTGTTTTATGTCGATGTTGTATTTATATGTTTACGACTATTAAAAGTCTTGTTGGACTATACCTCTGTTCTCCTGCGCCTGACTCCTCCACCACACCCATGACGGAGCATTGACAGAACAACACACCATCATGGAGTTAGCAGGAACAGCGGCGGCACCCGAATCCCTAGAGGACCGGATCAATTACCAGGACACCTTGATCCGGCAACTCGGGGCCGCCGTGGAAGAGGTGTCCAACCATCTGCGCCGTTTGGTGAACCGAGAGGTGCCCACGCACTCTCACAACATCCCCTCACCAACGGCCAGTCCTCCTCTCTCAGCACCGGAACCCAGTGGCATTCGGCTCTCGCTCCCGAGGGCATATGACGGTTCTGCAGCCGGGTGTCAGGGATTTCTTCTGCAGGTGGAACTTTAACTGGCCACCATACACATGGCACCCTCGGGATACGAGAGCGTCTCCGCCCTCATCTCCTGTCTCTCCGGCAAGGCGTTGGAGTGGGCCAACGCCGAATGGAGGGGAATAGACGCCGCAACCGTCACCTACGCAGAATTCGTAGAGCGTCTGTTCCACCTCCGACAGGAGAAGAGGAGCGCACAGGAGTTCGCTCTGGAGTTCCGGACACTAGCAGCGGATGCGGGGTGGAATGAGAGGGCCCTCATCGACCACTACCGGTGTAGCCTACGAGAGGACGTTCATCGTGAGCTGGCCTGCAGGGACACCAACCTATCGTTCGACCAGTTGGTGGACATTTCCATCCGTCTAGACACCCTGCTGGCTACCCGCGGACGTCCCGAGTGGGGGTCGTCCATTCCGCCCTCCAACACCTCTGAGCCGATTCCTATGGAGCTCAGGGGTGCTGGCGCTAGAGAGAGGAGGAGAGGTAACCCGAGGGGGGCCATCCCCTGCACCACCTGTGGTCGTGGAGGACACACCGCGGCCAGGTGCTGGGGAGGGTCTCCTGAGGGGGGTGACGACAGGCCACGCACTGGGGAGTCATTTCAGGTGAGTAGGCGCCCCACTTAACCAGAGCTCTCTGTTGGTCACATGAGTATTCCTGTGAGATTTCCACAGGTGGCACCTCTTTCCCAGCATAAGGAACTAGTAGATTCAGGCGCAGCTGGGAACTTTATTGATCGGGCTTTTTGTCGTAGGTTAGGAATTCCCCTTCGGCCGGTAGAAACTCCATTTACTGTCCATGCTTTAGACAGCCGGCCGTTGGGGTCGGGCCTGATCAGGGAGGTCACAGCACCACTGACTATGACGATGCAGGGGGGTCATGAGGAGATCATTCAGTTTTATCTGATTGACTCTCCTGCGTATCCCGTGGTGCTGGGTCTTCCCTGGTTAAGTACCCATGATCCTACCATAGCGTGGCAACAGAGGGCTCTTATGGAGTGGTCTGCCCAGTGTGTAGGGAGATGTCTAGGTGTTTCCGTAGGGGCGACCTTGGTCGAGAGTCCGAACCAAGTGCCCGCACTACGCATTCCCCCTGAGTATGAGGATTTAGCACTTGTGTTTAGTAAATCGAGGGCAACACGGCTACCTCCTCATAGACAGGGGGACTGTGCGATAAATCTCCAAACAGGAGCGGCTCTGCCACGGAGTCATGGGTATCCCCTGTCTCAAGAGGAGACAGCGGCTATGGAGACTTACATAGCCGAGTCCTTGGCACAGGGATACATACGGTCCTCTACTTCCCCGGTCTCCTCGAGTTTCTTCTTTGTGAAGAAGAAGGACGGGGGATTGCGCCCGTGTATTGATTACCGTAGTCTCAATCAGATCACAGTTAAGTACAGCTACCCACTTCCTCTGATTGCGACGATGACGGAGTCGTTACGCGGAGCGCGCTTCTTCACAAAGTTGGATCTCAGGAGCGCGTATAATCTGGTGCGCATTAGGGAGGGGGATGAATGGAAAACAGCATTTAGCACCACCTCGGGTCATTACGAGTATCTCGTCATGCCATACGGGTTAATGAATGCTCCTTCAGTCTTCCAATCCTTTGTTGACGAGATTTTCCGGGACATGCATGGGCAGGGTGTAGTAGTTTACATCGACGACATCCTAGTGTATTCTTCTACACGAGCCGAGCATGTAGCCCAGGTGCGCCGAGTGTTGAGAAGACTGTTGGAGCATGACTTGTATGTCAAGATAGAGAAATGCCTGTTCTTCCAGGAGTCCGTCTCCTTTTTGGGTTATCGGTTGTCCGCGTCTGGTGTGGAGATAGAGGTAGACCGGGTATCGGCCGTGCGTAATTGGCAAACTCCAACTACTGTAAAGGAGGTGCAGCAGTTCTTGGGTTTTGCTAATTACTACCGGAGGTTTATTCGGGGCTTTGGACAGGTTGCAGCTCCCATTACGTCCCTGCTAAAGGGTGGTCCGGTTCGTTTGCAGTGGTCGGTTGAGGCGGACAGGGCATTTGTCAAACTAAAGAACCTGTTCACCTCGGCTCCCGTGCTGGCGCATCCGGATCCCTCTTTGCCATTCCAAGTAGAGGTTGACGCGTCCGAGACCGGTATTGGGGCAGTTCTATCACGACGGTCCGGCACGCCACCTAAACTCCGCCCCTGTGCGTTCTACTCCAAGAAGCTCAGCTCGGCGGAGCGCAACTATGATGTAGGGGACAGGGAGCTGTTAGCAGTAGTCCAGGCCCTAAAGGTGTGGAGGCATTGGCTAGAGGGGGCTCAACACCCTTTCCTCATTCTGACTGATCACCGTAACCTGGAGTACATCCGGGCAGCTAGGAGATTAAACCCTCGTCAGGGTAGGTGGAACATGTTCCTAACCCGGTTTGTTTTTAAGATCACGTACATCCCTGGGTCCCAGAATGGTAAGGCAGACGCCCTGTCCCGGCGGTATGACACAGAGGAGAGGTCCAACGAGCCTATTTCCATATTGCCGGAGTCTTGTTTGGTGGCTCCGGTGGTATGGGAGGTCGATGCGGAAATCGAGCGGGCACTGCGTACCGACCCTACTCCCCCCGAGTGTCCTGTGGGGCGGACGTACGTGCCGCTCGAGATTCGTGATCGTCTTATTTATTGGGCTCATACATCGCCCTCCTCTGGACATCCAGGTATTGGCCGGACAGTGCACTGTCTTAGCATGAAATACTGGTGGCCAACGTTAGCTAGGGATGTGAGGGTTTATGTCTCCTCCTGCTCGGTGTGTGCCCAGTGTAAGGCGCCTAGACATTTGCCCAGGGGAAAGCTACATCCCCTGCCCGTTCCACAACGACCATGGTCCCACTTCTCGGTAGATTTTGTTACCGATCTACCCCCCTCCCAGGGGAATACCACCATTTTGGTCGTTGTGGATCGGTTTTCCAAGGCCTGTCGTCTCCTTCCCATGCCGGGTCTCCCTACTGCCCTACAAACCGCTGAGGCCCTATTTACCCATGTGTTCCGGCACTATGGGGTCCCCGAGGATATAGTGTCTGACCGAGGTCCCCAGTTCACCTCCAGAGTTTGGGGGGCATTTATGGAACGGTTGGGGGTCTCGGTAAGCCTTACCTCGGGGTATCACCCAAAGAGCAATGGGCAGGTAGAACGTGTCAACCAGGATGTGGGTAGGTTTTTGAGGTCCTATTGCTGGGACCAGCCGGAGGAGTGGTCGAGGTTCATCCCCTGGGCAGAGATGGCCCAGAACTCTCTCCGCCACTCCTCCACCAATTTAACACCCTTCCAGTGTGTTTTAGGTTATCAGCCGGTCCTGGCGCCATGGAACGAGAGCCAGATCGAGGCCCCTGCGGTGGACGATTGGATTCGGCGCTCGGAGGACACGTGGGACGCTGCCCATGTCCATCTGCAGCGTGCCATCCGTCAACAAAAGGCGAGCGCCGACCGCCACCGCAGTGAGGGACCGGTGTACGCACCGGGAGATCGAGTCTGGCTCTCGACTCGAAACCTGCCCCTCCGCCTGCCCTGCCGGAAGCTGGGTCGGCGGTTTGTGGGGCCCTTCAAAGTCCTGAGAAGATTGAACGAGGTGTGTTACAGGTTACAATTGCCTATAGAGTACAAAAATATTAACCCCTCGTTCCATGTGTCTCTTCTCAGGCCGGTGGTAGCTGGTCCACTCCAAGAAGATGAGACAGGAGAGACCCCTCCGCCCCCTTTGGACATCGAGGGGGCCCCGGCGTACAGGGTCCGGACCATCTTGGACTCGAGGCGCCGGAGGAGTGGTCTCCAGTATCTCGTGGAGTGGGAGGGGTACGGTCCGGAGGAACGGTGCTGGGTGTTCAGGAGGGACATTCTCAATCCATCCCTCCTGACTGAGTTTCACCATGGGCATCCCACGCGCCCGGGTCCGCGTCCTCCTGGCCGTCCCCGAGGCCGTCCCCGAGGTCAAGGGGGGGGGTACTGTCACGGTTTCGGCCGAGGCTGCTCCTCCTCCTGGTTCGGGCAGGCTTCGGCGTTCGCCGTCCCCGGAGTACTAGCTGCCACTGCTCTATGTTTCTGTGGTAGATTGCTTTTGTCTGTCTGTCACACCTGTGTCTGTTTTAGTGTTGATTACGTGTCTTATAAGTTCAGTGGTGTGATCTAGGTTAGTTGTGTGTTGTTTTTCCTGTTGCCTCCGTATTTGATACGTGTTTGTTGTTTTTCCTTATTAGTTATTCATGTTTAGTGTTTTACGCGTATGCGTAAATTCTCCCTCGCTACTTTTGTTTTATGTCGAGGTTGTATTTATATGTTTAAGACTATTAAAAGTCTTGTTGGACTATACCTCTGTTCTCCTGCGCCTGACTCCTCCACCACACCCACGACGGAGCATTGACAAGCGAGTAGGTCAAGTCTAATTGTAAGACTTGTAATGCTCTTTAAGAGACTTTTTTCACTCTGAAGAATACAGTTCTGTGAAAAAATAACATTTACTGTGGTAATGTAATATTTAAAGACCATGAACATTGTGATAACGTTCTTCATTGCTCCGACTTTAGTTTGTGCATAGTGTGGTGAGTCAGTTCAGGTGGTCAGAATGTATACTGTACATTAAAATAAGTTAAGTTAATAAGTTAATAAAACAAGTTGTTTTAATCAAAGTGAAATGCAATTTTTTCAGTTCCATAGGCCTATCTGTGAATAAATGTTTTGTGCCTTTGTAGATCCAATGTGATCTGTGAGTTATAATGCACATATGTAGGCTAAATGATAAATTAAGGCATAATATTGAAAAACAAAGGTAAAGATTTGTTGACGTTATTTATAGGTTATTTTGCTATTATTTTTGACTGGCCCGGCCCACTTGAGATCAGATTGCGCTGTATGTGGCCCCTGAACCAAAATGAGTTTGACACCCCTGCTCTAGTGGTTATTACAAGTAACTACATATATCACACCACAACAGCTAACATAGTGTCTCACTCCCTCTCCTCCTCTCCTCCTCTCCCTCTTGTCTCCTCTGGTCTTCCTCTATACCTATCCTCTCCTCTTCGCCCTCTCAGTGGAGTGGCTACAGCTGGATAGAGTGACGGCGAGGTGACCTGCCTCTCTCACTGGAGGGCGGGAGAGGGGGAACAAAGAGGAGGAGGAGGTGGAGAGAAAGAGAGTAGGAATGGAAGAGGAGGTGGAGAGGGGTAGAGGAGGCAGAAAGCCTGGTCTAAGTATTGCTTTAAAGGGAAGAGAGGGGGAGGAGGAGAGAGCGCGAGAGATGGGGGGAGTGGGAGAAAGAGGGAAGGAGGGGGAGGAGGGGGAGGAGGTGGAGGGCAGCTGTGTCCGACACACCATACTTACACCTGCAACAGGTAGGCCAGGGGGCGGGACCTGTAGGTGAGACTCATAACATGATAAGGGGGGCAGGTGAAGAAGGGGTGTTGCTGGAGTCAAGGAAGGGAGGGTGTTCCTACGAGCCCCCTGCCAGCGAGACGGGGAGCAGGGAGGAAGTCTGTCCATGAAGCATTTCTGGGTCATTGGGTCGCCTCCAATGAGATTAGATCACCCTCTACAATGTAATGCAGTTTGAGTACTGGGGGGTTCTCTGTATAAATCCAAGGTGAAACCTCCAGGGGCTAGCCTTCTCTCAGCGGAGAGTCTGCTCTGGGCTGCCTGCGAAAGGTGCTCCTCTGTGGGAAAGAGGAGAGAACAAGAGGCCCCAGAAGAGATCTCCTTATGGTAGTGATGGACAGATCAACTCTCCTTGTTATCTTCCACCTCTTCCTCTTCCTCTTGCTCGGCCTTCTCCCTCCTTTCCTTCTTACAGTCTT
>NW_028161495.1:0-33212 GCF_964263955.1 Coregonus lavaretus | reverse complement strand
AACCCTCCAGTATGGTTAACCCCAGTTAGGCCCAGTATGGACTATCAATACAAGGGACCATTTAGAATGTGACCCAGTTCAATAGGTCTTAACAGAACTGGGGGATGTCAACCATGAAGTTGTCTAAACACAACTGGAATATAATTTGTTTGTGATTCATTGTTAATGGATTTTCCATTAGGAACACAGGGGAAAAACCTAACACAACAACACACATAACACACAACCAATAAAAACACAAAGGGGGAGGAAACCACTAAAGTCCTTACCATATTGTAATTTTCTAATGACAGGGAGAAAACATGTAAAATCTAGAAGACTACTTTAGATCTGGTCAAAAGAAGCCTAATGCACTACGTAGGGAACAGGGAGAGATTTGGGACAGAGACAGTAACTCCTGGATGGAAATCTTCATTCTAATGACAGTGAGCAAATCTCCAATCTCCACCCTATTCCCTATGTAGTGTACTACTTTAGCTGTGGTCAGAAGTAGCCTAGTGCACTACGTAGGGAACAGGGTGTCATTTGGGCCAGATTCAGTAACTCCCCTGGGCAGTGGCGGCTCCTGAAAAAATTCTCAGGAGGGGCAATTTTTCTGATGATTTAGGTGACCTACACACGTGCACGAGTCCGTGCACGCGATTCCAGATATCTTTACCTCTGAATAAACTGCGTTTATTATACCATATCCACCCTGTCCAAAGTCTCTACTTGGTCTCAGTTCTCCAGTAAACTTGTGATTATCAACAGTACACAACGGTAACAAACAATTGGGGGAACTCACGGGGCAGATAGTAACCACTTAAAAGGAAGCGATTCCCAAACCTTCCATAACAAAGCCATCACCTACAGAGAGATGAACTTGGAGAAGAGTCCCCTAAGTAAGCTTGTCCTGGGCCTCTGTTCACAAACACAAACAGACCCCACACAGCCCCAGGACAACAACAACAACAACAACAACAACACAATTAGACCCAACCAAATCATGAGAAAACAAAAAGAGAATTACTTGACACATTGGAAAGAACAAACAAAAAAACAGAGCAAACTAGAATGCTATTTGGCCCTAAACAGAGAGTACACAGTGGCAGAATACCTGACCACTGTGACTGACCCAAACTTAAGGAAAGCTTTGACTATGTACAGACTCAGTGACCATAGCCTTGCTATTGAGAAAGGCCGCCGTAGGCAGACCTGGCTCTCAAGAGAAGACAGGCTATGTGCACACTGCCCACAAAATGAGGTGGAAACTGAGCTGCACTTCCTAACCTCCTGCCAAATGTATGACCATATTAGAGACACATATTTCCTTCAGATTACAGCGATCCACAAAGAATTCGAAAACAAACCCAATTTTGATAAACTCCCTTATCTACTGGGTGAAAAACCACAGTGTGCCATCACAGCTGCAAGATTTGTGACCTGTTGCCACAAGAAAAGGGCAACCAGTGAAGAACAAACACCATTGTAAATACAACCCATATTTGTTTATTTATTTTCCCATTTGTACTTTAACTATTTGCACATTGTAACAACACTGTATATATACATAATATGACATTTGAAATGTCTTTATTCTTTTGAAACTTCTGACTGTAATGTTTACTGTTAATATTTATTGTTTATTTCACTTTTGTTTACTATCTACTTCCCTTGCTTTGGCAATGTTAACACACGTTTCCCATGCCAATAAAGCCCTTAAATTGAATTGAATTGATAGTAAGGTCGCAATGACACAGAAAGCAGTTCAATGTCGGGGTACAGAGTCGCTCTCTTACCAGGATCGCGGTCCGCTCTGACCAGGGTGAAGGTGGCCGGCTCCACTTCTCTGTCCGGGACTCTGTCATCCAGCCAAGTCTCCCAGCTGTATTGGGATTCAGCTGCCAGCAGCGTTTTCATTATTTAGTCCGTTCGTAGCGGGTATGTACACGATCAACAAGATCAGTCCAAAACCAACCACTGGAAATCCATGGTTGGCAGAATGTTTGTAAACTAAGTCTACAAATTAAAAACATAAAATAACGCCGCACTGCAGGTCGCAACAGAGACGCTGCTAGCCGCCATTGTCTTAGTTACGTTCAACGTTACGTCACGTATGACGAAAGCGCGTAAGTGCAAGCCCACAGACACCCATAGAGAATGTATTGAAAGCTTTGAAATGTGAAAAAAATAGATTTTACATGACAGGCTATGAGAGACTTCTGGGCGATTTTCAACTTGACTGAAATCGCCCCAAAAACGGGCGGGGCCATTTGAAGCACGACTTCAGCCTGATTTGACATTTAGTGGCTGGCAGATCAGACGTGAACACTGATAACTGCTGTTGCCGTGATATAATTGATTAGAAAAAAAATCCCTTCCTTTTCCCGTTTGGCAGTGCGTCGCCCATATCGCCCTATTGAACAAGCCGTCCCTGCCCCTGGGTATGAATTCTCTCTCTATCTTATCTGTCTTCTATATGATGTTCTCCTCTCCTCCTCTCTTCTCTCCTCTATTCACTCTATTCTATCATCCACACCACATGCCAGCTTCAACACAATCCATTTACAAGTTAAAGACACACCTTGGAATAAATAGCAAAGGAAAACTACTACTAGATGGATTTTTTATTTCCCATCACCATGAATCATATTTAATAACTGAACAGTAGCAGACCTAACTTCATCTGTTCCTGACTCTAGATAGTGGTTTAAAAAGACCATCAATCTCCAATGATATTAAAGTACAATTCTGAACATTACTGATATTAAAATGTGTAAGTCGCTCTGGATAAGAGTGTCGGCTAAATTACGTAAATGTAAATATACTGAGTGGCAAGTCAAGATATCTGCTGGTTTTATTGTTTGGTTAATAGCACCACCTGCTGGACAGGTTTAATATTGCTTGACTGAGCAGTATGGGAAAATAAAAGATGCCAAATTTAGGGTCGGTTTCCCGGACATCGCCATTGAACATGCTTTTTAGTCTAGGACTAGGCTTCATCTGTGTCCGGGAAACCGGCCCATATAGTTCAATTAGCAAGTAAGTAACACTACCTGTTCCATGATACTGAGGAAAATGACATTGAGACAGAGAACCAATTGAGAAAACATTTCAATGATTCTGAATGACAACCAACATACATTAACAGCAAACATCATGATTAATGTAAATGTAGCCAATTAAAACATTGCATTTGATAAAAATACGTTATTACGTTTTACTTACACTCTGAAGATTAAATCAGTCAGACAAAAATAATTGTACAGAAAAATTCAGCATTTTTATCTGCAGACCATCACCACCAGCATAACTAGTATCTATGTGGACACTACTACAGTTTAACCAGCTCAGCTATAGACTACACCAGCATGACTAGTATCTATGTGGACCCTACTACAGTTTAACCAGCTCAGCTATAGACTACACCAGCATGACTAGTATCTATGTGGACCCTACTACAGTTTAACCAGCTCAGCTATAGACTACACCAGCATGACTAGTATCTATGTGGACCCTACTACAGTTTAACCAGCTCAGCTATAGACTACACCAGCATGACTAGTATCTATGTGGACCCTACTACAGTTTAACCAGCTCAGCTATAGACTACACCAGCATGACTAGTATCTATGTGGACCCTACTACAGTTTAACCAGCTCAGCTATAGACTACACCAGCATGACTAGTATCTATGTGGACCCTACTACAGTTTAACCAGCTCAGCAGTACCATAGAGATTAAACCCAGGATAGAGGGGCTGAGTGAATGTGGTCTGGACTCTGTGGAGGAGGGTCATTGTGTCAGAGACACTGTAGAAGGACAGAGTACCTGCCTTGTGATCCAGGTACACTCCTACTCTGGAGGACCGAGGGCCTGATACTTTAGTCACAACACTATTGTGTCTGAAACAATAATCACCTCTATAACACACTAAACTCCAGGACTTGTCATTGTGTCCAAATCCACCATCTGTCTCTGTTCTGCTGATGTCTTTATATGAGACTGCTGTATCACACCACCCACTCCACTCCACCTCCCAGTAACAGCGTCCAGACAGACCCTCTCTACACAGAACCTGCCACCGGTTGGTGAATCTGTCTGGATGAACAGGATATGGTTGGTCTTGGTCTGTATAGGTCACCTTTCTGTTCCCTTTAGACAGAGAGAGGTGTGTGCCTTCTGTGTTTGGGTCCAGTTTGAGCTGACAGGAATCTGGGAGAAGAGCAGAGCAGAGACCAATGAGGGGAGTTAGAACAATAAGTGAAGTCAGATACTGTATCTACCCTGTCTTTGATTAGAGCACAGCAGAGATCAAATCAGAGAAATATGAGGAGTCAGATAGATACCCAGTCTTTGATTAGATCTACTATTGCTATATATTTCTAGAGGGATTGTTAGGAGTGTCAGTAAAAAGAGCCTGTTAGTTACTTCAGAATAAAGAGACTCACATTGTAAGAACTGTTCTCTGGTCTTGGGCTCTGGAGGCAGTACAACATCCACTATATTCACTACAGACACACAAACACATTCACAGAGAGAGGGAATGTTATCATCATACCATATTCCACATGTATATGACTAGTAGGGAACTTTCAATGGTCTAAAGTTGATGTTCTTATTATTTTCAACACACCTGTAGAGGAGATCTTGGTCCATTCTCCTTTAAGGACGTCTTCTAGTTTCTCTCTCAGTTCAGACACAGTCTTACTCACATCTCCAAAGTACTGAAGAGGACAGACAACGATGCTGGGTAAGTCTGAAGATACACTGATACTGGAGAGAGACTGATAACTCTGGGGGGAGAGACAGAGACAGAGAGAACAGAACCAAATGATTGAGAGTTTCACATTAAGTTAATTTCATATCACATGTAACAAGGCAGTTGAGTTACCTGGAGGAAATGGATGTGATCCTCTGTGTGTGAGAGCTGCTCCAGCTCAGTGCTTCTCTTCCTCAGCTCAGCTATCTCCTGCTCCAGTTGCTCCAGGAATCCTTCAGCTTGACTCACTTGAGCCTTCTCTTGGGCTCTGATCAGCTCCTTCACCTCAGAGCGCCTTCTCTCAATGGAGCGGATCAGCTCGGTAAAGATCTTATCACTGTCCTCCACTGCTGCCTGTGCAGAGGTCTGTTAAGAGAGAGAGAGAGAGAGAGAGAGACTTGTCTTACTTTAATGAGCCATCCTCATTACACTAACACCCCCACCCCTAAAAGCACATTGCGTGACACCACAACCTCTACACAATCACATTATCCAGTACCCAACACCACAGTACAATACACCAACCAGCACCACATTCCAACCGTCCATCCAACCCCTCCTCTCCAGCCGTACAGACAGCCCCCCTGAGCCCCCATACCTCCTGAAACATCTCCACACTGTTGATCATTTTGTACAACTCAAACTCAACCCTAAGGCGTCAACAGTAATGGCATTACCCTGGCAACACAGAAAAAACATGATGAACAGTCTGTCATTGCAGAAAACGGACACCCCTCCCCAACTCCCAGGTCAACCCGAGCCAACCAGCTATTGGTGTCCAGGGCTCCATGTACCAAGTGGCGTGGCGGGAAGCTGTCTCCGCACCACGTGCTCTCACCACTGGTGTCCCCCAGGGATCGGTTTTGGGCCCTCTCCTTTTCTCCCTATACACCAAGTCACTTGGCTCTGTCATATCCTCACATGGCCTTTCCTATCATTGCTACGCTGACGATACACAACTAATCTTCTCCTTTCCCCCTTCTGATCACCAGGTGGCGAATCGCATCTCTGCATGTCTGGCAGACATATCAGTATGGATGACGGATCACCACCTCAAGCTGAACCCTGGCAAGACGGAGCTGCTCTTCCTCCCCGGGAAGGACTGCCCGTTCCATGATCTCGCCATCACGGTAGACAACTCCGCTGTGTCCTCCTCCCAGAGTGCGAAGAGCCTAGGCGTGACCCTGGACAACACCCTGTCGTTCTCCGCCAACATCAAGGCGGTGACCCGCTCCTGCAGGTTCATGCTCTACAACATTCGGAGAGTGCGACCCTGCCTTACACAGGAAGCGGCGCAGGTCCTGGTCCAGGCACTTGTCATCTCCCGTCTGGACTACTGCAACTCGCTGTTGGCTGGGCTCCCTGCCTGTGCCATTAAACCCCTACAACTCATCCAGAATGCCGCAGCCCGTCTGGTGTTCAACCTTCCCAAGTTCTCTCACGTCACCCCCCTCCTCCGCACACTCCACTGGCTTCCAATTGAAGCTCGCATCCGCTACAAGACCATGGTGCTTGCCTTTGGAGCAGTGAGGGGAACGGCACCCCTGTACCTTCAGGCTCTGATCAGTCCCTACACCCAAACGAGGACATTGCGTTCATCCACCTCTGGCCTGCTGGCTCCCCTTCCTCTGCGGAAGCACAGCTCCCCCTCAGCCCAGTCAAAACTGTTCGCTGCTCTGGCACCCCAATGGTGGAACAAGCTCCCTCACGACGCCAGGACAGCGGAGTCACTCACCACCTTCCGGAGACATTTGAAACCCCACCTCTTTAAGGAATACCTGGGATAGGCTAAAGTATTCCTTCTAACCCCCCCCCCCCCCCCCCCAAATTGTAAAGTGGTTATCCCACTGGCTATAGGGTGAACGCACCAATTTGTGAGTCGCTCTGGCTAAGAGCGTCTGCTAAATGACGTTAATGTGCCCTTGAGCAAGGCACTTAACCCTAATTGCTCCTGTAAGTCGCTCTGGTTAAGAGCGTCTGCTAAATGACTAAAATGTAAATGTAAATGTATACCCTCCACTGGACGACCCCTGACCTTTCCAGCACTGGGAGCTTATAGAGCACCCTCCACCTATACCCTGCCATGCTCTCAGCCCCCACAACCCCCTGCCACTGATGCCCCTTCACTCCCACTAAGCTCAGAGTGTTAAAAGTCAGTAAGTCCTCCAGACTCTCCTGCCAGTCCCCAGTCTCTGCTGTCACTTGCAGTGTTGGAAACGGTGGTGGCCCCTCCTCAGGCTGCTCCAGCCCTCAGTACTGCAGCATAGAAATCAGAGACCCCTGCTGTATTGAGTCTCTCCTGCCGCATGATGAAGAGCTGCTGATCCAGCCCCAAACCACCAGCCCTCCTCAACAGAGCACATGCTTGTTCCCTCCAGCCCACCTCCGTACGGTACAGTAGCAACACACGTCCTGTCCAATAAGTTCCCAGACCTTTTAAAAAAATATCAGAGGCAGACCGTCTGAGAGACGGCAGCTGAGAGTTTGTGAAAGGCCAGGGAAATGTCAATTCTCTGTGACAAAGAGAGTTTGGAAAGGTCTGTGAGCAGAACCTGAGAACACCCAGGATCACAGAGTTATGCCCTCTATAAATCAGAGTACAACTCCACAGCCGCGGCCTCATCTCCCCACAACAGAAGTTACCCACCCATCAGGCCCCCTCATCTCCCCACAACAGAAGTTACCCACCCATCAGGCTCCCTCATCTCCCCACAACAGAAGTTACCCACCCATCAGGCTCCCTCCTCTCCCCCACAACAGAAGTTACTCCCCCTTCTGCTGTCCCCACCTCTCCCAAAAGCCTTGGAAGTTTGAGCAAAAAGTGACATCTTGGAAGAGCTTTACATGGAATTTCCAATAGGACACCTGCCTGGGCCCTGGTGAAACAGAGAACTGAGCCCTGTACTAGGTGCAGACACATTTTGGAAAGCAAAGACAAGGAAATTGATTTTGGCTCTAACCACTAACAACCTACCCTTACACACCTCTTTTGCTACCCCTGCACTAAGATTTGTGCCATGGCTCAGCACCTGCGCCCCCTTCCACCAGACCCCCAATACACTTCATTAATCACATCACTGTGTCTCTTGCAAAAAAATCACGTTTAAATGTTTTTGTTTGACTTATTCCCCGTCTCTGTCACCGTTCATGTTAAGGAAGTCTAACCGTGAAATCTCCATAAGAGGTGGGAGGGAAATCACCACAATCAGAAACCAGTAGAGAAGCCCATAAAGCCACCATGCCAGAAAAAACCATCAATTTAAGCAGATTCTGAAGACATGCCCTTAAGAACCCATGACCCATTTTCTCAGCCTATACCGCTTCCTGGGTGAGAGGACACTAAACCCCTCATTCTTCATCACGTGTTGTACTGACCTTACAAACCTTCCAGGATCAATCAAATAAGACTCCAGCAGAACCTTCTTTTTCCCCTTTAGTCTCCATCAGGAACCTAGAAAGTTCTCTCAGCGTATATACTGGGACCTTAGCCTGACTGGCTGTCAGCTCTGGATCCAATGAGCCGTCTGAAAACGAGACCGCCTTGTCCTCCTCTCCCGCAGACTCACCTCCCCCCTCTTCCTCCTCCTCCATTGGCACGGTACCGTCCTCCTCCTCCCCAGTCTCTGCCCCCCTGCACTTCCCCCCTGATCAGAGCCTCTTCCCCAATGACAGGCAATATTTCCTGGGATGAGCCCACCAAGCCTTCGCCCACCGGAGTCTCTGTTACTACAGAAACCTGCCTCAGCTCATGTAGCCCAGCTGCAACCCTCCCCACCACCGCTTTCTCCACGGTCTGCGCACCACCACTTGGCCAATCACTACTCTCCTCCTTCCTGGTACCACCACCACTTGACCCTGCTCTACTCTCCTCCTTCCTGGTACCACCACCACTTGACCCTGCTCTACTCTCCTCCCTCCTGGTACCACCACCACTTGACCCTGCTCTACTCTCCTCCTTCCTGGTACCACCACCACTTGACCCTGCTCTACTCTCCTCCCTCCTGGTACCACCACCACTTGACCCTGCTCTACTCTCCTCCTTCCTGGTACCACCACCACTTGACCCTGCTCTACACTCCTCCTTCCTGGTACCACCACCACTTGACCCTGCTCTACTCTCCTCCTTCCTGGTACCACCACCACTTGACCCTGCTCTACTCTCCTCCCTCCTGGTACCACCACCACTTGACCCTGCTCTACTCTCCTCCTTCCTGGTACCACCACCACTTGACCCTGCTCTACTCTCCTCCTTCCTGGTACCACCACCACTTGACCCTGCTCTACTCTCCTCCCAGCCTCTGCCCCCTGAATCCTAGTAGGCTGGACAATAGAACAAGTCAAAATTCACTGAAGGCTGTAAAACGGCCAAAGAACATTGGCTGAGCTGGAACACTAGCCTGAGGCCAAAGCGTCTTAATCTAGCGGTTAAGAGCGTTGGGCAGTAATCTAAAGGTGGCTGGTTCGAATCCCCGAGCCGACTAGGTGAGAAATCTGTACCCTTGTACATCGACAGATTTAGGCACTTAACCCTTGTCGTTCTGGATAAGAGCGTCTGCTAAATGACTCACATGTAAATGTAAACTAGGCCTCTGTGAAAGCGTGGCAATAACTTATTAACTTTACATTATTCACAGACAGACTCCTCTGAAGGCAGGCAGGCAGCACACTCCTGAAAACGAACTGCTCAGCAAAGCAAAGGCTATTTTGAGAACTACCAGATTTATATAAAAAAAGCTAATTTTCAGTGTCTGTGTCCAGTGTCTGTTTATATGTTAAGGGGGTGTTACTTTGGCAGATAATGTCACACAACTAAATATATATATACTTTTTTAGATAATTAACTAAATGTATGGTGTTTTTGGTTTATGTCCGTTTCATTGTTTGTTATGCTATGAATTGTTATTTTATGGTTGTAAGTGATCAAATGAACTAGAACATTTTATATTTAGCAATTTTGAGTAATTACTACTTTAGTAAGGATACACTTAGTAAGGATATACAATTTGCTAAATGGCATATTATTATTATATTATTTATTCAGCACTACTGCAGTTGCTAAATAATTCCAATAGATGGCAGCATAAGACCATGAATGACATTTCAGAAGATTAGTTTAGTTCTCTCCCTGGATACACTACCACTCCCCCTCACAGGAAAACTCCTGCCTGAGCTTTTTACTGTCCCTTTCCACACTGCTAACGCAAGAGAAAGGACTGAAAACACATTACTGTGAAGTAATATAATGATGATTCATGTTTATTATTACCTGTTTTTATGCTCATGTTTTAAAATTATACCTCATTACTATAACAATTATCAAAAAGCGCAAACATTAATTCAGTCACCTCTGGTCGACATGTGTTTTTCTAGTACATTCATTGTCAAATTCATCAACCAGCACAGAGCCACTCTGCCTTCTCGAACAAGTAGCCAACTCAACAAGCCCCGCAAAAAGCTTGTGCCGTCAGCGGCAGCGAGCACTCTGCCTTCTAGCACAAGCGAGGGGCATGTTGAGGTAAATTTTCTAACAGCGATGGTTGCATGATTTATTGGTGGGCTGTAATATATGAGATATTAAGATGATGTCATAATGCATGTTTACTAGGGTTGAGGTTAGCGCATCTGACTAGTGACTATTTGGCCGGGGTTCAATACCTGCTAGAGTTAATATTTTGTTGCTCTCCCAAAAGCAACACAGGCCTAATACGAGATATATAGCTAACTGTAAAGTAATGAGTGACCTTTTTAGAAAATCATAGGACATAGTCTTTGGTTGCATGCTATTTTATGCTTGTAGCCTATAACTGATGCTTCATGGTCTTATGCAGCCATCTATTGGAAATATTTAGCAATTAAAAGTTATTAATTCACGTAAAGACATTGGTGAGGCAGCTGAGAAATAAAGTGTATTTTTCTTATTAATTCTGGAGATCAGTCTCAAACCAGCCCCACCTATGACATGCCAATTGCTGGACTTTCACATAGAGGTTACTAGGTCACACCCAGTTCAAACCACATTTAAAAAATAAAACAAATGTGTTGTTTATCAAGTGTTCTGCCTTGCAATAATACCTATAATAAAATGACTAATAAAGGTTACATAGGTTTTATTAAAAAAATAACAATAAATGCTATTTAGTACTATAATGGTATTTACTAACATAAAATTATTACTAAAATAAGTTCTCAACGTGTTCTAGGCTACTCCACCCTAGAATTAGGGTTAGGGGTTAGAGTTAAGGCTAAAATAGGTTATAAGTAGGGTTAGAGTTTCTGTATAGCACTTTGTGACATCTGCTGATGTAAAAAGGACTTTATAAACACATATGATTGATTGTTAGGTTTAGGGTGTTTAAAGCAAAAAACTGTATGGGTTATAGCTCTCTTGCTCCTCCCTGTGGCCTTCTGTGGGTACTACATACCTCATTCACAACACTTGCTAGGCTCATAATCTGAGGTAGCAACTGTGTTAGATCTATAAATCAATAAGCTACACCTATCCATTTAGTTTACAACTCAGTGAACCTGCGCAGCATTCGCTCAATTTGATGCCTACTAACAAACAAATTACCCAGCAACAATTTAGAAACAATAAATCGTACAATTATTTTGTAAAAATGTATTTATTTAAAAAATGTCTGGCTGTTTAAATCGGCTACATCTTGAAAAAGGAGGACAGGAATGCGTTCTGTTTAGGTTTTACACCTTTTTATGAAAATAATATGGTTAACCATCGCTAGCACTGTGGGCAGGGGCGGTGTGTTCATTAGGGCGATATGGGCGACGCACTGCCAAACGGGAAAAGGAAGGGATTTTTTTTCTAATCAATTATATCACAGCAACATTAGTTATCAGTGTTCTAATCTAGACGTCTGATCTGCCACTAAATGTCCAATCAGGCTAAAGTCGTGCTTCAAATGGCCCCGCCCCCTTTGGGGCGATTTCAGTCAGGTTGAAAATCGCCCAGAAGTCTCTCATAGCCTGTCATGTAAAATCTTTTTTTTTCAAATATCAGAGCTTTCAATACAATCTCTATGGGTTTCTGAGGGCTTGCACTTACGCGCTTTCGTCATACGTAACATAACCATGAACGTAACTAAGAAAAGAGCGGGTAGCAGCGTCAATCAATTCACGTACTACTATCAAGATGGCTAGCCTTCAGTGCAACTCGATTGTCTCTTTGAAAGAAGTTCACATCAAAGACCATTCAAAACGAGCTACTGTAACTGGAGTGTATGCTAGCGGTCATGAGGGAACATATTGTCTCAATCGCCAGTGTGCTTTTGGAGAGACTGAACGGTCTTTTTGCCATTCAATGGGCCAGGAACGTCTGAATGCACTGGCCATGCTTTCCATGGAGAGGGAACTAGTCCTCAGCATGCCTGATTTCAATGAGAAAGTCATTGACCGCTTTGCTGCATTGAAAGAGAGAAGAGAACAGTTTCAGTACAAGTAATGTAGCCTCTCTCTCTCTTTGTCCCTCCCTGTCTGTCTCTTTAACACACACACGCCCAAATCAGTTCACAGTTGATGTTGTTTAAAATAGTTATTTTTCATTTTAAAAAAAGTTAAAAAATAATAATAATCTTCATTTTTACAAATCTATACAATTGGCCAGAATATGGTTGTTCATATTTACAAATCTATACAATTGGCCAGAATATGGTTGTTCATTTTTACAAAGCCATACAGATAGCTGTGTTTACCTTTTCTATAAATTATTTTCAAATTCTGTTTTCAGGCAAAATGTCTATCACTGTTCATTTTCACAAATCTATACAAGAGGGAAGAATATGGAAGTCTATAAAAATTTCTTATTACCAATAACTTGCATCAATGTTTTCAGTAGCCTCTATCAAAAGCTCCTGCTTGCTTGTTGTGAATTATGCTCAGGTGCACATATTTCCAATTCAACCATGAGGCAAAAAATGTGGTAAAAGCTCTTGTTGATCCTGCAATCTGAACAAATACCAAGATGCTGTATTTTCAGCTGATATTTCATTTGTTTATGGAAATGCATATTGTTTATGAAGTGTTGAGGAATGTGAAAGAACACCCTTGATTATTTTTACAGTGATAACTTATTTTGCTTTTGTAAGCCAACACTTTTGAGA
Source organism: Coregonus lavaretus (assembly GCF_964263955.1). Classification (NCBI taxonomy): domain Eukaryota; kingdom Metazoa; phylum Chordata; class Actinopteri; order Salmoniformes; family Salmonidae; genus Coregonus; species Coregonus lavaretus. The sequence goes on along the minus strand of NW_028161495.1, from coordinate 20,357 downwards.
TCAGTCAATAAATGCTTCTGGCATTGACTTATATGCTGCCCCTGTCTTCATGTTGTTGCTGGACATATCTTTTTTAAAATGTGTGTAGGTCACCTAAATCATCAGAAAAATTGCCCCCCCTGAGAATTTTTTCAGGAGCCGCCACTGACTGTGGGTCACCACAAGGTGTACCCAGGTGAACAGTGAGTTTGCTCACCAAGTAGTCATAACCTTGTTAATAATAAGTTACCTGAGGTAAAGCTACAATGTTAATACGGGCTGGTCTCATTACCAGCCCATAATAGTGAAGCTGGCATTGTGACGCAGAACAATGGGCTGGGAATAGAACTTTCATTAGGCGAGTTGGTGCCACAGAGCTCAATACAACTAATAGGAGCTGGCAGGGTGAAACATGCCCTATCATTTCTAAACTACGGCAAGCATCTGGGACATATGGTAATATTATGAAACTGGGCTCCATGGTGGATGCAATTAAGTAGTTTTATCAGAAAAAGGCGTTCAAAATGTAGTGTGTCCAGCCTAGTCCTAGCCCCCGCTGCCGGCTGGTCGCGCTTGTCTGCATTAGCATTATGTCCTACATCCCTACAATAGAAACACCCAAAACTATCTGTGCTAGCAAACCCTGTGTTCCACCCCTCCCCTGCGTAACCTTGAAGTTTGTTAAGAAACAAACACTTGTCTACGAAAAGTTAAATTTTTAATGGATTCCGCTTGGCACACAGCCGAGAGCACACGAAAACCACTTTATTTTTAAATTTACCAAAACTAACCAACTACTTGCGGTCTGTTCGTAAGTAATAAACGGAGGCTGGACTATAATATAAATCCATTATACTTTGTGACACAAAATGGGAAAAGGGGAAATTATAATAATACAGAAAAACACCCTTCCAACTAACCCTACTCATTAAATACCCACTACCCCATTCCACTACTTTGACCCTATCTGCTCCTGCACCATGCCAACGACCTGGGAGGACAGGAAACCACAACTCAACACACCCTGTAACTCTTCTGAAGTCTAATCTTGTATGCCCAAATACTACTCTGCAGCTGCCACCACAATATCTATTTTCTTTTTTTTACGTTCCATTTCTGCGGTACAGTTGATAACCATTGCTATGAACTCTAAGAAGCTAACTTTACTGAAGCATATATCACTCGTTGGCCTATCCCTCTGTGCTGGCACAGATCTACTACTCACAGGGATCCTCTCAGGATCTCTCACCCTTGACCCATCCTCCTCTACTTTCTTCACTGTCTCAGCATACGACACCTTCTGCACTACTCTGACTCTAGCCACCTCAACCTGCCTCTCTCGCACTGGACACTTCCGATCCCCAGCAACATGGGCATCCCAACAGTTGACACACACAACTTTATCCACCGAAACTACACAAACCTCTATCCCATGCCCTCCTGCACACTTCTCACATCTTGGAATCTCCCTCCTACAAACTGCTGCAACATTACCATAAACGTTGCACCTGAATCAGCACAGTGGATTCGCCACAAAAGCTCTAACAGGATAACTGATATATCCTACCATGACTTTGTTGGGTAAAGACTCAAACCTCAAAAGGACTGACAGTGACTCCTCTGTTTCACCACGCTCACCACCGGGTCTGTGTTGCACCAAACGGCGGGAATCACAAACACCAGCAGTCTTCAACCTTAATTGCTCCACTTCTACACTTAACGCTACCCCAGAAATCACTCCTTTCAATGGTGCCCTGTTCCTAAGAGCAAAGCAAGAAACAGATCTTGACCCAAGTTGCGTGACACGGAGCGCCCACTCCCTCTGGTCAGAAGAAACACAAACAAATATCACAAGTCCACTACAGGTTACCTTCACTGATTCAACTGCACCCAACTCCTTTCCCACCCACCCTGAAACCACAAATGGATCTGCCAAAAGGTATGGATCCACTTTTTCCTACAATGTAACTCCTACTGCACCAGATTCTTCTTTATCATGTCCATTGATGCCAGGCTCTGGTTCTGAGCTCTTCACCACACCTTCTACCTCACTTAACTCTCCCTCATTCATTTCCATTTCACCTCCAGAACTCGGTCTGGCGAATGGCTCACTCTGTTTGCACTTGAGTTATAACATTTGAAATGTCTCTATTCCATTGAAACTTTTGTGAGTGTAATGTTTACTGTTAATTTCTGGTGGTTTATTTCACTTTTGTTTAGTATCTATTTCACTTGCTGTGGCAATGTAAACATATGTTTCCCATGCCAATAAAGCCCTTTGAATTCAATTGAATTGAGAGAGAGAGAGAGAGAGAGAGCTCCATGTTAATGTATAGGGGACATGAGTCGGTCATGGTTACTCATGGTTATGTGATGAGGTAACCCCGCCTTCGACTTCAAAATCAGTGTCGGCCCTCAGCCCAATAGGGAATGTCCTCTTGGTGAAACGGTCAAGATGTTGTTTTCTCCCTCAGTAGACCCGGGTTCATATCCCGCCGGTTACATTAAGCAGTATATTCTCTGAAAGGGGACCAGACAGCCTGTTCCCAACAGTGGAGCCAGTGGGATTGGAGACGGGCCCCCCTCTCTCTCTGACTGGAGGAGAGAAGTGAAATGGTGTGTCTCCTCTGGTCAACAATACTCACCTTGAGAGACTCCACAGCCTGTTGGAGCTCCTTCAGCTCCTTCTCTCTCTCCTGGAATCTCTGCTGGACGTTCTGCTGACTCATCCCCAGCTGCCTCTGTGGAGAATCACTCTTCAATGAGCTATCAAGCTTTATTTGTCCAGTAGATCAATAGTATAGTAATGGGACATAGGGCCGATAGAAGATAGGGATTAAAATGTTGAGGAAGAGTCTGTGTGAAATTATATAATTAAGTTGTTATGTGAATGATTATAGTTTTAACAGTGCACAAAACAGGGGAGCTGATTGGGTGTTTGATAACGAATGATAATGGTGTTTGATTTTAGAAAATTGTGATACATTTGGAGAATCTGGGTTAGCATATCTATATAATCAAGGTTTGTGTTCATATTTGTTCTGCCGTGGATCGATATATTTTGAATGATCTCATATTCAAACAACCTTAATTCCTACTGTATGTTTAATTATTTGTTTATCAGACAGTCACCAACAAGTAGTTCTGGTCTTACCTGTTTCTCAGTCCTCTCTGCTGCAGCTGACACTGTATCATGGCCTTTATGTTCATCCATTGTACACAGATAACAGATACACTGCTGATCGGTACGACAGAAAACCTCCAGCAGTTTGTCATGATGAGAGCAGATCTTCTCCTGTAGTTGTGCGGTGGCTTTGACCAGCTTGTGCTTCTTGAAAGCAGGAGATTCATAGTGAGGTTGGAGGTGAGTCTCACAGTAAGAGGCCAGACACACCAGACAGGACATGAGGGCTTTCTGCTTTCTGGTCCCAGTGCAGAAATCACACGCCACATCTCCAGGTCCAGTATAGCACAGAGCAGGAGGGGGAGCAGCCTGGAGTCCTGTCTTCTTCAGTTTCTCCACCAACTCAGCCAATATGTTACTTTTCGTCAGATTAGGCCTTGGAGTGAAGGTCTGTCTGCACTGAGGACAGCTATAGACCCCTTTCAGAACATCCTGATCCCAGCAGCCCTCAATACAGCTTCTACAGTAACTGTGTCCACAGGGGATGGTGACCGGCTCCTTCAGTAGATCCAGACAGACAGAACAACAGAACTGGTCCTGGTCCAGCAGAACTCCTTGCTGAGCCATTTGGACGGTTGTTCACTCTCACACAGACAGACGACACAGAGACTCAGATCAGTTTCGTTTCCTCAGAAGAGAGTTTGTGGAGGGGAGGGACTTCCTGGTTCTGCCAGAGGGGTGGGGTTAAAAGGAGGGAGGGAGGGGTTAGAGGAATGGAGGAAGAGAGAGAGGAACTGCATGCAACAGGAAGAGGGAGACAAATAGTTGTGTTCCTAGGTTACAGTCCTTAACATGGAACAAATGAAATAATGAATCTTAAAATGTGAGTTGTTAGAATATATAAAGGATAACAGTTTCTATGAAGAACATATGTATAATTATTTTAATGACCTTTATAATGCCTTATAATACACTAATGTGTTATAATTAAGCAATAAGGCCTGAGGAGGTGTGGTATATGGCCAATATACACTACCACAGCTAAGGGCTGTTCTTAGGCACAACGCAATGCGGATTGAGAATGATGTAACACTTTCAAAAATCAAATCAAATTATTGGTCACATACACATATTTAGCAGATGTTATTGCAGGTGTAGCGAAATGCTTGTGTTCCTGGCTCTAACAGTGCAGTAATAACTAACAATACACACATCTAAAAAGTAAAGGAATGGAATTAAGAAATATATAAATATTAGGACGAGCAATGTAGGAGTCTGGAGTGTAAATATATTTATAAACTGGGTAGTTCAAGCCCTGAATGCTGATTGGCCGACAGCCGTGGTATATCAGACCGTATACAAAACATTTATTTTACTGCTCTAATTACGTTGGTACGTTAATAGCAATAAGGCAGTTTTAGAACACCTACTCATTCAAGGGTTTTTCTTTATTTGTACTATTTTCTACATTGTAGAATAACAGTGAAGACATCAAAATTATGAAATAACACATATGGAATCATGTAGTAACCAAATAAGTGTTAAACAAATCAAAATATATTTTATATTTGAGATTCTTCAAATAGCCACCCTTTGCCTTGATGATAGATTTGCACACTCTTGGCATTCTCTCAACCAGCTTCATGAGGTAGTCACCTGGAATGCATTTCAAATAACAGATGTTCTTTCTTAAAAGTTAATTTGTGGAATTTCTTTCCTTCTTAATGCGTTTGAGCCAATCAGTTGTGTTGTGACAAGGGAGGGGTGGTATACAGAAGATAGCCCTATTTGGTAAAAGACCAAGTCCCTATTATGGCAAGAAGAGCTCAAATAAGCAAAGAGCAACGACAGTCCATCATTACTTTAAGACATGGTCAGTCAATACGGAACATTTCAAGACCTTTGAACGTTTCTTCAAGTGCAGTCGCAAAAACCATCAAGCGCTATGATGAAACTGGCTCTCATGAGGACCGCCATAGGAAAGGAAGACCCAGAGTTACCTCTGCTGCAGAGGATAAGTTCATTAGAGTTAACTGCACCTCAGATTGCAGCCCAAATAAATGCTTTACAGAGTTCAAGTAACAGACACATCCCAACATCAACTGTTCAGAGGAGAATCAGGCCTTCATGGTCAAATTGCTGCAAAGAAACCACTACTAAAGGACACCAATAAGAAGAAGAGACTTGCTTGGGCCAAGAAACACAAGCAATGGACATTAGACCGGTGGAAATCTGTCCTTTGGTCTGATGAGTCCAAATTTGATATTTTGGGTTCCAACCGCAGTGTCTTTGTGAGACACAGAGTAGGTGAACGGATGATCTCCACATGTGTGGTTCCCACCGTGAAGCATGGAGTAGATGGTGTGATGGTGTGGGGGTACTTTACTTATGACACTGTCTGTGATTTCTTTAGAATTCAAGGCACACTTAACCAGCATGGCTACCACAGCATTCTGCAGCGATACACCATCCCATCTGGTTTGCGCTTAGTGGGACTATCATTTGTTTTTCAACAGGACAATGACCCAACACACCTCCAGGCTGTGTAAGGGCTATTTGACCAAGAAGGAGAGTGATGGAGTGCTGCATCAGATGACCTGGCCTCCACAATCACCCGACCTCAACCCAATTGAGATGGTTTGTGATGAGTTGGACCGCAGAGTGAAGGAAAAGCAGCCAACAAGTGCTCAGCATATGTGGGAACTCCTTCAAGACTGTTGGAAAAACATTCCTCATGAAGCGGTTTGAGAGAATGCCAAGAGTGTGCAAAGCTGTCAAGGCAAAGGGTGGCTACTTTGAAGAATCTAAAATCTAAAATATATTTTGATTTGATTGAACACTTTTTTGGATACTACATGATTCCATGTGTTATTTCATAGTTTAGATGTCTTCACTATTATTCTACAATGTAGAAAATAGTCAAATAAAGGAAAACCCTTGAATGAGTAGGTGTTCTAAAACTTTTGACCAGTAGTGAAGGTATCCAAACTTTTGACTGGTACTGTATACAGGCTCTGACTGTCTGCTCTATATCAGCATTCATCTTGGGCCAGAATAACACTGTTTTAGCACCTCGTTTGGACTTTTCCATCCCTAGATGGTCCTTGTGTATTTTGATCAGAAAGTTTTTCTGTACCACACTTGGTATCACAATTCTTGAACCCTTAAACAGAATTCCATCAAGTCCAGATAGCTCATCCCTGTATTGACCATACGGGTATGGTATAGCTTGTACAGACTACCTGCATGTTATGGCTTGAATCACCTTTTGCAACCACTCATCTTCTGCAGCAGCACGTGAAATAACTGTCTGTTTCATCCCACACTGTTTTACCACAGATAAACACACTGCATTTCTCACATGCATATGACAGTGCCAATGCCTCTTTCTCAATCTGAGCATAGTTACACTCAGAAGTTGGCAGAGCCCTGGAGGCATATGCAACTGGGTGCCATCTAGTGCCATACTGCTGTAGCAACACTGCACCTTAACCTGCTTTAGAGGCATCTGCTGAGATTGAGGTTTTGCGCCTTTTATCATAGAACCTAAGTAGTGGAGCATGCATGATGTAGTGGACATTCTAATCAATAATGAGGAGAGACAGGGTCAATCACCAAATCAGGATATTACTTTTTTCAAAACTTAGCAATAAGGTAATAAGTTGAGGCTGGTCGACCCAACAGTCTTGACACAAAGAATACTAAAGATCTTTTATAGCAAAGATACACCCTCTTAGTCTACATGACAAATAACAGATGTATGGAATGAGTCAAAAGGTGAGACTTGATATATGAGAAAGGAGTATCCCCCAGCCAAACTTTTGACTGGTACTGTAAACAGGCTCTGACTGTCTGCTCTATATTCCCCCCCCCCCCCCCCCCAAAAAAAAACTAAAAAAAAACATATTGTAAAGTGGTTATCCCACTGGCTATAGGGTGAATGCACCAATTTGTAAGTCGCTCTGGATAAGAGCGTCTGCTAAATGACGTAAATATAATGTAAATGTAAATGCATTTACATGGTTTATGAGTTTATCTGGAGTATCTAGGTGGTTGCCTGGGGCAGAGGGACCGTGAGAGAATTTTACTGTCTTGATTGATGGATGGATATCTGGAAAGATGGCTGCCGGACAGTTTTTCGCTCTTACACTCCATAAAGATTTGTTCATATTTCATAGTAATGTATTCACACTTCATAAACAGTTATTCATATTTCATAGAAAGGTATTTACACTCTAGAGGAGAATGTTTTTGGTTTAATGTTAAAGATACTCAATAAGATAAATTGTTACTTGTCATAATCCTATTCTGTTTGGTTTCAAGACTTTTAGTTAGTCTCGAAGGGGGGAAATGTCGTGTATTAGGATTATGTCTTTGTTAAATGTTTTTCATGAAGAAATGGAATGTTGTTTATGTTAGGTCAAGAGTAGCCAGTTGTGGGGTGACGCCCCAGGGGAGACTGGTGATTGGCCAGAAGAGGGAGCACCCATCTTTTTGCATTGTTTATAAGTAGGGGCTAGACAAAACGCTCTCGTTGGCTGGCCCTCACTACATATTCGTTGCCAAACCCACTGGCTCCAGGTCATCTATAAATCACTGCTAGGCAAATCCCCGCCTTATCTTAGCTCATTGGTCACCATAGCAACACCCACCCATTGTATGCGCTCCAGCAGGTATATCTCACTGGTCATCCCCAAAGCCAACACCTCCTTTGGCCGCCATTCCTTCCAGTTCTCTGCTGCCAATGACTGGAACGAACTGCAAAAATCTCTGAAGCTGGAGACTCTTATCTCCCTCACTAACTTTAAGCATCAGTTGTCAGAGCAGCTTACCGATCACTGCACCTGTACACAGCCCATCTGAAATTAGCCCACCCAACTACCTCATCCCTATATTGTTATTTATTTAGCTCATTTGCACCCCAGTATCTCTATTTGTAGCTCAGCTGGTAGAGCTGGTAGAGCACGGGGCTTGTAACGCAAGGTAACAAGGTAGTGGGTTCGATCCCCGGGACCACCCATACACAAAAATGTATGCACGCATGACTTTAAGTCGCTTTGGATAAAAGCGTCTGCTAAATGGCATATTATTATTATTATTATTATTTGCACATCATTTTTTGCACATCTATCTCTCCAGTGTTAATACTAAATTGTAATTATTTTGCACTATGGCCTATTTATTGCCTTAACTCCATAACTTACTACATTTGCCCACACTGTTTATAGATTTTCTATTGTGTTTTTGACTGTAGTTTTGTTTATCCCATTTGGGCGGCAGGTAGCTTAGTGGTTAAGAGCGTTGTGCCAGTAACCGAAAGGTCTCTGGTTCTAATCCCCGAGCCGACTAGGTGAAAAATCTGTCGATGTGCCCTTGAGCAAGGCACTTAACCCTAATTGCTCCTGTAAGTCGCTCTGGATAAGAGCGTCTGCTAAATGACCTATTTTTTTTTTTTTATGTAACTCTGTGTTGTTGTTATTTTTATCGCACTGCTTTGCTTTATCTTGGCCAGGTCGCAGATGTTGCATTCATTCTCAAAATAAGTTACATTTTTGCAAAAAAAAATTATTGTGCCAAAAGTTTGAGGTATAATGTGGTCCCAGTTCCAGGGACATCACTGGATAGACGATCCAATATGGCTGCCAACGCAATAGCTATCTAGGCTATTCCAAGACATTTAAATGTTTCCCCTTAAACCACTCAAGTGTTGCTTTAGCAGTATGCTTAAGGTCATTGTCCTGCTGGAAGGTGAACCTCCATCCTAGTCTCAAATTTCTGGAAGATTGAAACGGATTTCCCTCAAGAATTTCCCTGTACATAGCGCCATCCATCATTCCTTCAATTCTGACCAGTTTCCCAGTCCCTGCCGATCAAAAACATCCCCACAGCATGATGCTGCCACCACCTTGCTTCACTGTGTTCTCGGGGTGATGAGAGGTGTTGGGTTTGCGCCAGACATAGCGTTTTCCTTGATGGCCAAATAGCTCAATTTTAGTCTCATCTGACCAGAGTACCCTCTTCCATATGTTTGGGGAGTCTCCCACATGCCTTTTGGCGAACACCAAATGTGTTTGCTTATTTTTTTCTTTAAGCAATGGCTTTTTTCTGGCCCCCTTCCATAAAGCACAGCTCTGTGGAATGTACGGCCTAAAGTGGTCCTATGGACAGATACTCCAATCTACGCTATGGAGCTTTGCAGCTCCTTCAGGGTTATCTTTGGTCTCTTTGTTGCCTCTCTGATTAATGCCCTCCTTGCCTGGTCCGTGAGTTTTGGTGGGCGGCCCTCTCTTGGCAGGTTTGCTGTGGAGCCATATTCTTTCCATGTTTTAATAATGGATTTAATGGTGCTCCGTGGGATGTACACATTTTCAGATATTTTTTTATAACCCAACCCTGATCCGTACTTCTCCACAACTTTGTCCTTGACCTGTGTGGAGAGCTTGGTCTTCATGGTGCCGCTTGCTTAGTGGTGTTGCAGACCCTGGGGCCTTTCAGAACAGGTGTATATATACTGAGAGGAGAGAGAAGTACTCTTCTTGAATTGTCTCTCTATCTTATCTGTCTTCTATATGATGTTCTCCTCTCCTCCTCTCTTCTCTCCTCTATTCACTCTATTCTATCATCCACACCACATGCCAGCTTCAACACAATCCATTTACAAGTTAAAAGACACACCTTGGAATAAATAGCAAAGGAAAACTACTACTAGATGGATTTTTTATTTCCCATCACCATGAATCATATTTAATAACTGAACAGTAGCAGACCTAACTTCATCTGTTCCTGACTCTGGGTAGTGGATTAAAAAGACCATCAATCTCCAATCACATTAAAGTACAATTCTGAACATTACTGATATACTGAGTGGCAAGTCAAGATATCTGCTGTTTTTATTGTTTGGTTAATAGCACCACCTGCTGGACAGGTTTAATGTTGCTTGACTGAGCAGGATGGGAGAATAAAAGATGCCAAATTTAGGGTCGGTTTCCTGGACATCTCCATTGAAGATGCTTTTTAGTCTAGAACTAGGCTTCATCTTTGTCCGGGAAACCGGCCCATATAGTTCAATTAGCAAGTAAGTAACACTACCTGTTCCATGATACTGAGGAAAATGACATTGAGACAGAGAACCAATTGAGAAAACATTTCAATGGTTCTGAATGACAACCAACATACATTAACAGCATACATCATGATTAATGTAAATGTATAAGATTAAAACGTTGCACTTACAAATAATATGAATGCATTGAATTGTAATTCATAACATCTTCTGAAGATCAAATCAACCAAATCATTGTACATAAAAACAGTGCAGAATGAATCATCACATCTGGGGACCATCACCACCAGCATGACTAGTATCTATGTGGATCCTACTACAGTTTAACCAGCTCAGCTATAGACTACACCAGCATGACTAGTATCTATGTGGACCCTACTACAGTTTAACCAGCTCAGCTATAGACTACACCAGCATGACTAGTATCTATGTGGACCCTACTACAGTTTAACCAGCTCAGCTATAGACTACACCAGCATGACTAGTATCTATGTGGACCCTACTACAGTTTAACCAGCTCAGCTATAGACTACACCAGCATGACTAGTATCTATGTGGACCCTACTACAGTTTAACCAGCTCAGCTATAGACTACACCAGCATGACTAGTATCTATGTGGACCCTACTACAGTTTAACCAGCTCAGCTATAGACTACACCAGCATAACTAGTATCTATGTGGACCCTACTACAGTTTAACCAGCTCAGCTATAGACTACACCAGCATGACTAGTATCTATGTGGACCCTACTACAGTTTAACCAGCTCAGCTATAGACTACACCAGCATGACTAGTATCTATGTGGACCCTACTACAGTTTAACCAGCTCAGCTATAGACTACACCAGCATGACTAGTATCTATGTGGACCCTACTACAGTTTAACCAGCTCAGCTATAGACTACACCAGCATGACTAGTATCTATGTGGACCCTACTACAGTTTAACCAGCTCAGCAGTACCCGTAATCAGATCAAACCCATTATAGAGACTAAACCCAGGATAGAGGGGCTGAGTGAATGTGGTCTGGACTCTGTGGAGGAGGGTCATTGTGTCAGAGACACTGTAGAAGGACAGAGTACCTGCCTTGTGATCCAGGTACACTCCTACTCTGGAGGACTGAGGGCCTGAAACTTTAGTCCTAACATTATTGTGTCTGAACCAATAACCATCACTATAGCACTCTAAACTCCAGGACTTGTCATTGTATCCAAAATCACCATCTGTCCCTGTTCTGCTGATGTCTTTATATGAGACTGCTGTATCAACCCAGTCCCCACTCCACTCCACCTCCCAGTAACAGCGTCCAGACAGACCCTCTCTACACAGAACCTGACAGTATTTGGTGAATCTGTCTGGATGAACAGGATATCGTTGGACTTGGTCTGTAAAGGTCACCTTTCTGTTCCCTTCAGACAGAGAGAGGTATGTGTGTGCTGTGTTTGGGTCCAGTGTGAGCTGACAGGAATCTGGGAGAAGAGCAGAGCAGAGACCAATGAGGGGAGTTAGAACAATAAGTGAAGTCAGATACTGTATCTACCCTGTCTTTGATCAGAGCACAGCAGAGATCAAATCAGAGAAATATGAGGAGTCAGATAGATACCCAGTCTTTGATTAGATCTACTATTGCTATATATTTCTAGAGGGATTGTTAGGAGTGTCAGTAAAAAGAGACTGTTAGTTACTTCAGAATAAAGAGACTCACATTGTAAGAACTGTTCTCTGGTCTTGGGCTCTGGAGGCAGTACAACCTCCACTATATTCACTACAGACACACAAACACATTCACAGAGAGAGGGAATGTTATCATCATACCATATTCCACATGTATATGACTAGTAGGGAACTTTCAATGGTCTAAAGTTGATGTTCTTATTATTTTCAACACACCTGTAGTGGAGATCTTGGTCCATTCTCCTTTAAGGACGTCTTCTAGTTTCTCTCTCAGTTCAGACACAGTCTTACTCACATCTCCAAAGTACTGAAGAGGACGGACAACGATGCTGGGTAAGTCTGAAGATACACTGGTACCGGAGAGAGACTGATAACTCTGGAGAGAGAGAGATAGAGGGAGAGAGAGAGAGAGAGAGAGAGAGAGAGGCAGAGAGACAGAGAGACAGAGAGAACAGAACCAAATGATTGAGAGTTTTACATTGAGTTTTAATTTCATATCACATGTATCAAGGCAGTTTAGTTACCTGGAGGAAATGGATGTGATCCTCTGTGTGTGAGAGCTGCTCCAGCTCAGTGCTTCTCTTCCTCAGCTCAGCTATCTCCTGCTCCAGTTGCTCCAGGAGTCCTTCAGCTTGACTCACTTGAGCCTTCTCTTGGGCTCTGATCAGCTCCTTCACCTCAGAGCGCCTTCTCTCAATGGAGCGGATCAGCTCAGTAAAGATCTTATCACTGTCCACCACTGCTGCCTGTGCAGAGCGCTGTTAAGAGAGAGAGAGAGACTGACTTGTCTTACTTTAATGAGCCATCCTCATTACACTAACACCCCCACCCCTAAAAGTACATTGCGTGCCACCACAACCTCCACACAATCACATTATCCAGTACCCAACACCACAGTACAATACACCATCCAGCACCACATTCCAACCGTCCATCCAACCCCTCCTCTCCAGCCGTACAGACAGCCCCCCTGAGCCCCCATACCTCCTGAAACATCTCCACACTGTTGATCATTTTGTACAACTCAAACTCAACCCTAAGGCGTCAACAGTAATGGCATTACCCTGGCAACACAGAAAAAACATGATGAACAGTCTGTCATTGCAGAAAACGGACACCCCTCCCCAACTCCCAGGTCAACCCGAGCCAACCAGCTATTGGTGTCCAGGGCTCCATGTAATACCCTCCACTGGACGACCCCTGACCTTTCCAGCACTGGGAGCTTATAGAGCCCCTCCACCTATATCATGCCATGCTCTCAGCCCCCACAACCCCCTGCCACTGATGCCCCTTCACTCCCACTAAGCTCAGAGTGTTAAAAGTCAGTAAGTCCTCCGGACTCTCCTGCCAGTCCCCAGTCTCTGCTGTCACTTGCAGTGGTGGAAACGGTGGTGGCCCCTCCTCAGGCTGCTCCAGCCCTCAGTACTGCAGCATAGAAATCAGAGACCCCTGCTGTATTGAGTCTCTGATGAGGAGCTGCTGATCCAGCCCCAAACCACCAGCCCTCCTCAACAGAGCACATGCTGGTTCCCTCCAGCCCACCTCCGTACGGTACAGTAGCCTCTGTGCTGCTGAGTCAGAACGCTGCCACCCTGACCAGAAAAAATTCACTAACTTGCGCTGCAGGTCCACAAGCAGACCACCAGGGGCGTTGAGAATGGCCAATTTAAGCCATAGAGAGGATGCCACCAAGTTGTTGATGATCAGCACCGTCCCTCTGTATGCCACTTGGGAGATGAGCCACCTCCACTTCGTCAGCCTCGACACCACCGCTTGTGACACTCCTTCCCAGTTCTTCCTATCCCAACCCTCCGAGCCCAGATACACCCCAAGCATCTTGAGCCACTCACAGCCCCACTGCAACCCCCCTGGAAGCTGCGGAGGTGCCCTGTCCCTCCATGCCCCACATAACAGAGCCTCACTCTTGCCCCAGTTTCCCTAAGCAGAAGACGCCCCCTCGTACACCCTCAAACTATTCTCCAGGGCCTGTAGGTTCTGCTCATCCCTAACCAACACAGACGTCATCAGCGTATGCTGACACTGCTATGCCTGTCCCCAACCCTATGCCTGGCTCCCACACTCCCTGTAGCCTCCTGCGTAGCAGGCCCAGAAAGGGCTCAATAACAAGAGTGTATAGCTGCCCTGACAGAGGGCATCCCTGGTGAATGCCCCTCCCTACCCAGACTGGCCTACTGAGCCCTCCCCACACCTTGACCATACATGAAGCCCCAGCATACTACCGCGACATTACGTGGTCCTCTGTAGCTCAGCTGGTAGAGCACGGCGCTTGTAACGCCAGGGTAGTGGGTTCGATCCCCGGGACCACCCATACACAAAAATGTATGCACGCATGACTGTAAGTCGCTTTGGATAAAAGCGTCTGCTAAATGGCATATTATTTATATTTATTTATTTAACATTTGAACACAGGCCACAACTCCTGATTATGAACAGATTGTCTGTGTTTGAGCGTCCTGGTACACAGTACGTTTGGTCCTTGTGTACAATAGAGTCCAGGTGGGACTTGAGTCTGTTAACGAGGACCTTGGCAAAGACCTTATAGTCCAAACAGAGCAATGCCACAGGCCTCCAGTTCTTTATGTCGCTCAAATCCCTATTTTGGGCAGTAGAGTCAAAGCCTCCCGTCTACAGCTTAGCGACAGCTCCCCCACCCCGACGCACTCACGCAACACACAACACATGTCCTGTAAAATAATTCCCCAGAACTTTTTATAAAAATCCACAGGCAGACCGTCTGAGAGACAGCAGCTGAGAGTTTGTGTAAGGCCAGGGAAATGTCTATTTGATTTCTCTGTGACAGAGAGAGTTTGGAAAGGTCTGTGAGCAGAACCTGAGAACACCCAGGATAATAATAATAATAATAATAATAATATGCCATTTAGCAGACGCTTTTATCCAAAGCGACTTACAGTCATGTGCATACATTTTTACATATGGGTGGTCCCGGGGATCGAACCCACTACCCTGGCATTACAAGGGCCATGCTCTACAGAGGACCACAGAGTTCTGCCCTCTATAAATCAGAGTACAACTCTAAAGCCGCAGCCTCATCTCCCCACAACAGAAGTTACCCACCCATCAGGCTCCCTCATCTCCCCACAACAGAAGTTACCCACCCATCAGGTTCCCTCATCTCCCCACAACAGAAGTTACCCACCCATCAGGCTCCCTCATCTCCCCACAACAGAAGTTACCCACCCATCAGGCTCCCTCATCTCCCCACAACAGAAGTTACCCACCCATCAGGCTCCCTCATCTCCCCACAACAGAAGTTACCCGCCCATCAGGCTCCCTCATCTCCCCACAACAGAAGTTACCCGCCCATCAGGCTCCCTCATCTCCCCACAACAGAAGTTACCCACCCATCAGGCTCCCTCATCTCCCCACAACAGAAGTTACCCACCCATCAGGCTCCCTCATCTCCCCACAACAGAAGTTACCCGCCCATCAGACAAACGTAAAACAAGGGATTTTCTTGGTTTCCCCACTCTGTTTTTCCAACCCCTCTGGTGAAACAGAGAACTGAGCCCTGTACTATAATATAATTTAATGTGCCATTTTGCAGACGCTTTTATCCAAAGCGACTTACAGTCATGCGTGCATATATATATATATATATTTTTTGTTGTGTATGGGTGGTCCCGGGGATCGAACCCACTACCCTGGCGTTACAAGCGCCGTGCTCTACCAGCTGAGCTACAGAGGACCAGGTGCAGACACATTTATGAAAGCAAAGACAAGGTCATTATTTGGGCTCTAAACACTAACAACCTACCCTTACACACCTCTTTTGCTACCCCTGCACTAAGATTTCTGCCATGGCATTTAAATGTTTTTGGTTTACATATTCCCCCAGTTAAGGAAGTCTAACCGTGAAATCTCCATAAGAGGTGGGAGGGAAATCACCACAATCAGAAACCAGTAGAGAAGCCCATAAAGCCGCCATGCCAGAAAAAACCATCAATTTAAGCAGATTCTGAAGACATGCCCTTAAGAACCCATGACCCATTTTCTCAGCCTATACCGCTTCCTGGGTGAGAGGACACTAAACCCCTCATTCTTCATCACGTGTTGTACTGACCTTACAAACCTTCCAGGATCAATCAAATAAGACTCCAGCAGAACCTTCTTTTTCCCCTTTAGTCTCCATCAGGAACCTAGAAAGTTCTCTCACCGTATATACTGGGCCCTCAGCCTGACTGGCTGTCAGCTCTGGTTCCAATGAGCCGTCTGAAAACGAGACGCCTTGTCCTCCGCTCCCGCAGACTCACCTCCCCCCTCTTCCTCCTCCTCCATTGGCACGGTACCGTCCTCCTCCTCCCCAGTCTCTGCCCCCCTGATCAGAGCCTCTTCCCCAATGACAGGCAATATTTCCTGGGATGAGCCCACCAAGCCTTCGCCCACCGGAGTCTCTGTTACTACAGAAACCTGCCTCAGCTCATGTAGCCCAGCTGCAACCCTCCCCACCACCGCTTTCTCCACGGCCTGCGCACCACCACTTGGCCATTGACTACTCTCCTCCCTCCTGGTACCACCACCACTTGACCCTGCTCTACTCTCCTCCTTCCTGGTACCACCACCACTTGACCCTGCTCTACTCTCCTCCCTCCTGGTACCACCACCACTTGACCCTGCTCTACTCTCCTCCCTCCTGGTACCACCACCACTTGACCCTGCTCTACTCTCCTCCCTCCTGGTACCACCACCACTTGACCCTGCTCTACTCTCCTCCCTCCTGGTACCACCACCACTTGACCCTGCTCTACTCTCCTCCCTCCTGGTACCACCACCACTTGACCCTGCTCTACTCTCCTCCCTCCTGGTACCACCACCACTTGACCCTGCTCTACTCTCCTCCCTCCTGGTACCACCACCACTTGACCCTGCTCTACTCTCCTCCCTCCTGGTACCACCACCACTTGACCCTGCTCTACTCTCCTCCTTCCTGGTACCACCACCACTTGACAACTTTCATGTTTTGAAATTATACTTCATTACTATAATGATTATCAATAAGCCTAAACATTAATTCAGTCACCTCTGGTCGACAAAAACGTATTTTCCTAGTACATTAATTGTCAAATTCATCAACCAGCATCGAGCACTCTGCCTTCTCAGGCAAGCGAGGGGCATGTTGAGGTAAATATGCTAACCGCCAAGGTTGCATTATGTCATTTATTGGTGGGCTGGAAGATGCAGTGTTTTTTCTTTTCTATTCAGAGGCTATTTACTCCCAATATGAGATCATTTTATATAGAAGGTTTTTATAATGCATGTTTACTAGGGTTGAGGTTAGCGCATCTGAGTAGGGATTATTTGGGTTCAATACCTGTCCTACCTATCAATCATATTGCTGCTTGTAGCCTATAACTGATGATCCCCACACTAGAAACACCCAAAACTATCTGTGCTAGCAAACCCTGTGTTCCACCCCTCCCCTGTGTAACCTTGAAGTTTGTTAAGAAACAAACACTTGTCTACGAAAAGAGACATGTTTAACGGATTCCGCTTGGCACCCAGCCGAGAGCACACGGAAACCACTTGCAAATTTACCAAAACTAACCAACTACTTGCGGTCTGTTCGGAAGCAATAAACGGAGGCAGATTAGCCACCACAACTCTTATCGAAAGAGGCGACATCTGCACCAACACACCCCTCACAACAAGACAAACCTTTTTCATTAACACAACCACCGCCTTGTTCATTCTGGATGCAGAGTGCAGATGTTCCGCTCCAACCTGTTCGCCGACCATGAGCAAAACTTCCTCCACACCTTTCTCCGGAACGGACCCGAAGCGACAGCGTTTCTTCTCCACTCGGTTGAGGCCATCACGCCGCCCTAACAAACTACCCCTACTCCCCCCTCAACTCTAAACGATAAACAGTGGAAACCAATAAACAAACCCTCCACCATCAGAAAATACATTCAGAAAATACGCAAGAACCAAAAGAAAAAAGAATAGTAGCCCTCCTCACGAACCACAAATCTCTCACAGCAACAACTTCTTCTTCTATGATATAATGGCGGTCCACAAACCAACGTTAAAGGTGCATGCCGCCACCTACTGTGCTGGAGTGTGTGGTCAATCACGGTTTCCAACATTTCTAAATCCTCCTACCTAACTCAGTACTTCTGAGAAAATAAAGAAGAGCCCTACTAACTTCTAATAGACCCTCCCCCATCCCCAAAATCCCTTCCAAACCCCCCCAACCCCGTCCAACCCAGCAGAATCTCACCACTAAACCCATTCTCTCAATTCTCCATAATAACATTAATACCTCCAATAGCAGGTCACTCCTATTAGATTTACCAGATGATAAACTATTCAATACAGACAGAGAATCTGACCATACTATAATTCTAACAGGTTGTACGTCCTCCACCCACTGGAGGGCAACTATTATCACCAACAGTTCAACTGAGTATACTGACAGTTCATCTGTTAGTCTTCTACATATCTGCACATCAAATTCAGGAACGTAAACGCCTGCTCCTGTGAGCCCACTATCTGGGTCCTTGCATCCGTCTGTGAAAAGCATTAAAAAAGCATGAAAACTTTTACCAATGTAATTGTCAACCAGTTTCACTATATCACTGACTTCTGACCAATCTTTCCTTTTCTCTACCAAGGTTAGATCAACAACAGGGTCTGGGAGTAACCATGGAGGAACATCCCCTATCACCACAGAAGGGCCAACCTCCAACTCCCTCAAACCACTCTCATCAGCAAGCTTTCCAACTGTCCAACCAAAACCGCTGCCTTGTCTACTAGGATATTCCCAACAGTCATCTAGAACAGTAGCAGTGGGATGCTCAACCTCACAGCCTTTCAACCCAATAAGATAATGACCATTTTTTACGCTGTATATCCAAAGGCATCTCTCCTGCCTCCACCAGTAAGGCACATACAGATGTTGATTTAAATGCACCGTATATCCTTAAAGCTATATACTGGATTCTGTCCAGCTTCTGAAGCCAAGTTTTGCCTTGTTCGATAAACTATACACCCGTAATCAATTGTCGTCCTGATCAGAGCTCTATAAATATCCATCAACGATTGGTTATAAATGGGGTATTGACAGACAGAGACCCACACAACCAACTACTGCAAAAGTGATGGAATGAGAGAGGTAGAGACACTGTACATTGCCATAATGTAACGTTTCTTCTTCTTTGGAGTTTAACGGCGGTTGGCATCCAATATGTTGCATGACCGCCCCCAACTGGAATATAATATAACTCTATTTTACTTTGTGATACAAAATGGGAAAAGGGGAAAGGAACATTTAATTAAAAACCTTCCAACTAACCCTACACTCATTAAATACCCACTACCCCATTCCACTACTTTGACCCTATCTGCTCCTGCACCATGCCAACGGCCTGGGAGGACGGGACAGCACCACTCAACACACCCTGTAACTCTTCTGAAGTCAAATCTTGTATGCCCAAATACTTCTCTGCAGCTGCCACCACAACATCTATTTTCTGTGATTTACATTCCATTTCTGCGGTATAGTTGATAACCATTGCTATGAACTCTAAGAAGCTAACTTTCCTAAAGCATATATCACTCGTTGGCCTATCCCTCTGTGCTGGCACAGATCTACTACTCACAGGGATCCTCTCAGGATCTCTCACCCTTGACCCATCCTCCTCTACTTCCTTCACTGTCTCAGCATACGACACCTTCTGCACTACTCTGACTCTAGCCACCTCAACCTGCCTCTCTCGCACCGGACACTTCCAATCCCCAGCAACATGGGCATCCCTACAGTTGACAAACACTTTATTCACCAGAACAATCCTTTATCCCGTTCTCTTCCACACACATAAAACATCTTGGAATTTCCCTCCCACAAACTGCTGCGAAATGACCATAAACGTTGCACCTGAATTTATGGATTTGGCACAAAAGCTTGAATCAAGATAACTGATATATCATAACATGACTTTCTCTGGTAAAGACTCAAAACTCAAAAGGACTGACTCCTATGTTTCACCACGCTCACCACCGTGTCTGTGTTGCACCAAACGGCGGGAATCACAAACACCAGGAATCTTCATCTTCAATTTTTGTTTGCTCCACCTCCACACTTAACGCTACCCCAGAAATCACTCCTTTCAATGGTGCCCTGTTCCTAAGAGCAAAGCAAGAAACAGATCTTGACCCAAGTTGCGTGACACGGAGCGCCCACTCCCTCTGGTCAGAAGAAACACAAACAAATATCACAAGTCCACTACAGGTTACCTTCACTGATTCAACTGCACCCAACTCCTTTCGCACCACCCTGAAACCACAAATGGATCTGCCAAAAGGTATGGATCCACGTTCTCCTACAATGTAACTCCTACTGCACCAGATTCTTCTTTATCATGTCCATTGATGCCAGGCTCTGGTTCTGAGCTCTTCACCACACCTTCTACCTCACTTAACTCTCCCTCATTTATTTCCATTTCACCTCCAGAACTCGGTCTGGCGAATGGCTCACTC